>NC_132791.1:188836646-189136942 GCF_048418805.1 Vulpes vulpes | reverse complement strand
TAATCTTTCCTTTCATAAAATATTTCATCCTATTTTATTTAGATTTTTCTATTATCCTGTCAAGGTCATGTTCAATTAATTGCACCATAGAATTGTCATTGATGTCGTTCATAATATACATCAATACATGCACTTACACACGGGAGCACACGGTGGACTGGGACAGAAGAGGCGATGCTATTCATGGGTTCCTACACTTGCTCAGGCTCGGTGTATCGCTGATAAGTACGTGGAGCTCAGAAGAATGGTAATTGGCATTGTTGACGGAAAGTCTACTTCGTGCCAAGCAGTATCCAGACATTTACAGATGTTTACCCTGGTCTTGCCTCTATCTTAAAAGGCAGCTAGACACGTGGTGAAGAACAAGTTCTTTGAGTTTGGATCTTCGCTTTGAATTTTTGACCTTCGAATTTACATTCTGTCATTGATATTCTTAAACATCAGTGCACTCATTAATAATAAAATGGTAATAATATCATCAAAGGGTTGTCATAGAAATTAAATTAGTGCCTTAAAAATTCTAGTACATAGAAGAGTTCCAGCATTCATTGAATATTTGTTGTCCCTTTTTCATTATTATTGTTATCTAGAGAATTTAAAGCCAGTCAAAATTCTGTCTCTCTCGTCCTTTATATTTGAGCTGAACAAATCGATGTTCAGTTAATTATGTATTTTGAGAATATTCTACTTAATGGCCAAAATAACAGGAATTAGAGGAGTGGTTTGGTTATGTTTAATTTTACTAACCTGTTTCTCATTCTTTTCATGAAGCAGGGATCTGTTTAAATTTTGTCAAATTTATGGTTCCTTGAAAAGATAGGTGTTCCGAACTCATCTGCCTCCGCCTGTGAGCCCCTAGCACCGATCACTCTAATCCCGTAGAGCTTTGACAGGCTTACGGGCTAAGAATGAAATGATCGAGGAGAGATGGGTGGATATGCTCAATGGTGTAAACACAGGGATAAGGGAAAGCAATGTGGTTCTGCCTTAAACGTGATAAATTTCAGCAGCGAGGCTTCAAATTTATTATTTTTAATTCTTTCCAGACTGATTTAAAGTAACTTCCTTTCTGAGAGGTGTGTTCTGCTGTTTCCCCTGTAGCAGCAATGGACTGAGTGGCTCATGTACGACGACACTACATTGAACACTACGATGTGGGGTATGAACCAGCTCCGGGACCTTGCACCTGGCCAGTGCCCCACCACACACACAGGGCAGGTGGGCAGTGACTCCCCCCCTTGCCTCACTTCTGTGTGTGGTGGTGTTTGAATGCACAAGTGTGTGAACACGTGGGTTTATCAGACGCTTTGCACTGTGGCTCTCGCTCTTGAGCTTGGATTTCTCCTTTTGCCCCTTGGCTCTCTCTGTGGATTTAGCTTGTTCTCAGTCAGAATGCTGTTGTGTAAAATGCTCGTGCCCAGCACTAGGTTCGGCCTCGCTCTAGTCCCGCACAACACAAGGGTGTTCTGAAGGATCACCCAGCCAATCCGTTGTACTTCTCTGGCGCAGTACTCCAGCATGGCAAGGCATAGGTGCAAATCAATTATAGTTTTAAAGACCTCTCTGAACAATTTAACAACTCCCCCTGGAAGCCGGGTTCCGTATTTAACTGTCTTCCCTGCTATCACAAACCTTCTTATCTCTAGTTTCAGGCTTTTTTGTTGCCTCTAATGCCTCTCTGCCACCCTTCAAGGGAATATGGGAGAAATTAAGTAAAAGAGGCAGTATCCTATCGTAAGGCGGATCCCTAGGAGTGGCTTGTGGATTAGTAGCAGCCCATCTGGGAACTTATTAGAAATGCAAATTTTTGACTTGCTCCCTTACCCCCACCCCCAGACCCACTGAATCAGAAACTTGGGCCTCACACTGTGTCCTGTAGAAAAGCTCGCTGGTTGATTCTGAGGCCTGCTAAAACCTTAGAAACACTGGTGTCGTGGTTCCAAGTACAGACTCCTCATTCACATAGACCAGCCCCTCTGATTTCTAGCCGTGTGCCGTGGAGAGATATTAAACAACTCTGTACTGCTGGTTTCTCATGCAAAATGCAGATAATAATGGAATCGACATTATAGGATTGTGAAGTATAAATAATTAATATAGGTAATGCACTCAGAAAGGTGTTTGCCACAGAGGAGAGTGTCTGATAATGATAATTATAGCAAAGACCAAGAGCAAGCATTGACAAGAGGTTTCAAACGTTAGGGAGGTAAATGAAATGCTAGTATTCCTGAAATCTGTTCAAATGTTCACATTATGGTTAGTATTTGCAGTAATCTGCTCTATTGTGCTTTCTGCCTCTAATGAGAGACATGGTTTGCTTTTTTAGTTGTCAGGTAGACCTGCTGCCTCATTTCAAGTGAAAGTTAGAAGGAGAAAGGAGTGCGTTTTTTGGGGGTGAGTGTGTTTTTTTAATAAATATTAATCTGTCTTAGAAATGGAAAGTATAACTAGAGTAATTGAGGGCTGGGTGTTATGGAGTCAAAGCGTCTACTGTTGGAAGAGCCCCAGAGATCAGCTACTGTCATTACCTGACAAACACATGACTTTCCTCAGAAATATTTCCAACTAGGCTTTGTCACCCAGCACATCTTTAGTGAGGGGAGTTTCTCCACCTCACAAAGCCGAGTGTCACTCATTGGACCTTTTATTTTATTATTTATTTATTTTATTATTTTAAAAGATTTTATTTATTTATTCATGAGAAACACACACACACACACAGAGAGAGAGAGAGAGAGGCAGAGACACAGGCAGAGGGAGAAGCAGGCTCCACGCAGGGAACCCGACCTGGGACTCAATCCTGGGACCCCGGGGTCACCTGAGCTGAAGGCAGACGCTCAACCACTGAGCCACCCAGGTGCTCCCACTCATTGGACCTTTTGGATTGTCAGAACACATGGAAACACCCATTCCCTTTAGTCTGTGTCCCTTTATGGGCGATCTGCAGGACAAAGTACTATCGATTAAGCCCCAAGATTGTGCGATGATTACAAGGGAGACAAAGACCAGCATGTCAATCTTGGGGGTGTGTCCTAAGGATTCAGTGAGAAGACACCCGCAGAGCACCACGTGCTGACATACTGCTCGATAAGTGTTGTCGCTCTGAAGAGACACTTCTGCAAAAGAGTAGGCTGATCCATGAGACCAAAAGTGCATGCTTCTGTGAGGCAGATGTGGCAGGCATGATTTTAATATGGGAGACAACACATGGTGCCAGTAGGGAGTATGCCTGGAGGGATCTAGGTCAAAGAAAAAGTTGGTAACGACCAGCGTGTGTTTCATAGCTACAATAGGTTTGTTTGCTGGCAGCCCTTGCCTTGACAGCTCTCATCGCTCTTTACGACATTGTCTTATTTTGGGTAATATTAGAATGTGATTTCCAAGTTTGCCTGCTTATTTAATCTTTCCTACTCCTTGATATAGTTCTTCCTACTTGTGTTTGCAAGTGTTTGGATGTCACCCTTTTGTTAATTAACTCCTTTATTTTTTCTGTCTCCTTTTTGTGTACTCTGCAGGTTTCCTTTTTTTTTTTTTTTTTTTTTTTTTTGGTTTCCTAGTGACAGCTTCCTTTCAATTCCTCTTCTCTGTTTGCCTTTCTTGAGAAGAAGCCAGTGTCAAAATGTTAGCTCAGTCGGGTTTCCCATTACCGGCTCTGCAAGTCCCCAGGCCCCTCCTGTATTTAGCAGTCTAGGAGCTATTATAGCCCAGACATCATTTTCAAATTGTCATGTAAATACATTCACAAGGCTCAAGAAAATAGGAAAAATACAAACACCTGTGAAATGATGATTGCTGCTGCCCACTCTGTGTTAGAGATACCCGTATTACTACACTGGAAGCTGATACAGCTATGCTGTAACTGTGAAATTAATTATCAGCTAGTAGGGTTAAGGACTTAAGGTGTGAAAATTGCTGGTTGACAGAAGCCGTGGCTCCATTACTTCTTAAAACTGAAGGAGATAAAGTGAACTAGTCTCAAAACCTTCAGTTTATTAGTCTGTTAACAAATACCCCTGGTGGGAGCCTGTAGGGAAGAACTAGGAAAGTAACAACAGCAACAGCCGCACAGTAAACATGAAATAGGCAACTTCTACGCTGTGGTATCTTCTTGGACCCTCAGTGTTTTTAAACAGATGCCTGGGCATTAATTGCCAGGTAATCATTTATCAGAAAACGAATTAAGTTGGGTGAGATGGAAATACGTGCTCTACCTCACAGCGTGACTTTGGGGGAATTGGCCTTTCCCAGCTGTGCGGTCCTGGTGGAATTCAACAGACTCATCTTCCCAGCTCAGCAATCGGTACCAGCAGGACATCTGACCGAAGAAACATGAATGAGAAACTACTTTTCAAAAATCTTCGGATACTTGATAAAATTATGTTCTATTCTGAGTTGAAAGCTGTTAAGATGTTTGGCTTAGAGTTGTCAGCAGTCATCTTTCTTCCTGGCGGATGTCTCTTTCCAAAGAGAAGCCAATAGAGAGAGGGAAACAGAGACGACGCTAGGAGAGAAAACACAGGTCCCCTGAGAAAATGGTCGAGCCTTTGGGCTCCAGCCACACGTAAGCCAGCTTTGTCTCCTGACTTGAAAGTTTCATGAGCCAATAAATTCATTTTTATTTGAGGTCTCTCAGCTGGGTTTCTGACCCTTGCTACCAAATACTTCTGACTAATATAGAAGTCCAATTAAGAACTCTCAATTCAGGGGATCCCTGGGTAGCTCAGCGGTTCGGCGCCTGCCTTCAGCCCAGGGCATGATCCTGGAGACCCGTGATCGAGTCCCATGTCGGGCTCCCTGCATGGAGCCTGCTTCTCCCTCTGCCTATGTCTCTGCCTGTGTCTCTCATGAATAAATAAAATCTTTTTTTTTTAAGAGTTCTCAATTCCAAGGCAAGCTATTCTTCAAGTGCCTAAATATGATAGACCTGTAACAAGCATTGGGGTACAAAGACATCTGACACACACCTTGACTTCGATGACCTGTTCCTCTTATTGCAAATATAGGGCATATTATACAAACAGACCTCTAGTGTACTGGAGGGTAAAAATAATGATTAAATAAGGAAAAGGAAATATATACTACCAAGAGATCTGAGGAAACTTATGTTAGCGAGCGGAAGCTAGGAAATAAAACCATGACAGTATTCTTTTACAGATTCAAGAAGCTTCATAAGTTAGTTTAAGGATCTCTTCAAGGGGAACTAGAGTTTCACTTAAATGAACCGAGACATTGGGACGACAGAGAACTGAAATATCAGTTGTAATGACTTGGATTAGAGGCAGGCACCGTGATAATTATGGTGGAAATTATACTTTACATTTTCTGGCTATCGACAGACTTCTTGATATTGCCCACCCCTCAGTCTGCCCCATCTTCATCAACCTTGGGAACTCCTATTGTATCCAAAACTGCTTTTCCACATACTCTTTTCTCTGAAACCTTCACAGAGTGAATTTTTGGTCTGAACATTTAGCTGTTTACAGAATTTTGATGCACATATATTCCTGCCCTCAAGGAGTCTATACTATATGTGCAGTTTCCTGATTTGCATTGAGTCTCCTCCTGTTTTTTATTTGGGACACATGTCTTACTTGGGACTATTCCATCCTATACAAGTTACTGTGTGCAGTTGTTAACCTTAGCATTTTTAATGGGTTGTGATAGTTTTCACATATAGTGAATGAGCCAGTATATATTTGTCTTTTTGTGGGGTGTTCATGTAAGAGATGTTGTCTCTTTGACTTTAACTAAAGAGGAGAAACCTAACCTTTCCTTTTGGTGTTATTTCTCTTTCTCTTTCCCTCCTTTGGAAGCCTCATGGAGAGTAAGGCCAATGAACTAGAAAAGTGAGTGTTCATGACAAAGTCACGTCTAGGCTAGACACGGTTTTATTTCATGTTCATTCCATACGTATCTCTTTCATTAACCTTATTCATAGACTTCTGAAACTTCCAATGGATCTTAGCAGAGCTGTCAAAAGTATTAAATAGTCTGCATGGATTTTGTCTACTCTTGATGCAGATCTTTTAAAAGTGCACAGAATAGGGGCACCTGGGTGGCTCGGTCAGTTAAGTGTCTGCCTTTGGCTCAGGTCATGGTCTTTGGGTCCTGGAATCCAGCCCCAAGTCAGGTTCCCTGCTCCGGAGGGAGTCCCCTTCTCCTCTCCCTCTGCTCCACCCCCCAGCTTGTGCTCTCTCTCTCTCTCTCAATTAAATAAACTCTTTCTTTAAAAAGTTCACAGAATATAAAAGGAGACAGTGATGGTGCAAGAAATAGAAAATAGAATGAGATTCTCCTTGAAGAGAAGGGGAGATTACGAGCAACAAAATTTGGAACACCGCCTTGAGCAGCTCCTTCCCACAGATATCGCCCCGTGGCTAATAACCCTCGAAGGTGTTAGGTTTCATATTCTCAAGGGATGCCATATGCCTGATGATAATCATGCACTTTTTTAAAAAAAAGATTTTATTTATTTATTCTTCATGAGACACATACAGAGAGAGAGAGACAGAGACAGAGAGAGGGAGACTGGCAGAGACACAGGCAGAGGGAGAAGCAGGCTCCATGCAGTGAGCCCAACGTGGGACTCAATCCTGGGACCCCAGGGTTACGCCTTGGGCTGAAGGTGGTGCTAAACCGCTGAGCCATCTGGGCTGCCCTAATCATGCACTCTTGATTAATGTATGCATTCATTCATTCATTCATTCATTCATTCAGTACATACTGAGTGTTAACATCATACTAGGTACTACTGTCAACATTGAGACTGAGTAGTTAACAAGTTAGAAATGATTGCTTATGTCACGGGGCTTAAATTCTAATAGGAGGATGTATAAATAAACACTAAATAAACACATAAAAAAGGAAAGTAGTTTTTCTGTTGCATATAAAAATAATTTTTTGCATTCTGTAGACAGAATCATGCAATAAAGACTACATGTGAAATGGGAGAGGGTCCCTCAGGATGTGATATTTAAGCTGACATGCAAAGGGTGAGGAGGAGTAAGTAGTCTCAACAGCCAGAAGAAAAGCTCTAGGAAGAGGTAACAGCAAGTACAAATGCACCACCCTTGCAAGGGGGCTGGAAGCTCAAGAATCCGTAGGGAAGCCAATGTGCCTACGCTGTGCGCAGCCAGCAGGGTTGGTGTTGGTGAGTTCAGAGGCCTCATCCCTGAAAGGCAAGACTTCGCATGGCTTTGGAAGCCACGGACAGAGTTTGATTTCAATTATATGGAAATAGAAACATTAAACGTTTCAAAAGAATGGCATGAGCAGTATTTTCAAAATATCACTGTGGTAATTCTGTGGAGGATGGCCCATGATAGAAGAAGTGGAAGACGGGAGATTTGAGTGTCTTGGACAACAGTGAAAATGAATAGTAGTGAGTGAATGTGTGTTTTTAAGGCAGGTATGTTATCTGGTCCCTTTCTGATCTATTCACACCTTAGGAATGTTTCTCAATGTTGAAATGTAAATATATGAGACTAAAGATAAAGCTGTACACTAGCAATGTGTGTTCCTATTTAGGTGACGTCTTATATAGATATTAGCTACTGTTATAACGTAATTACCTACATAATTGCTCTTCCATTAACATTGAAGATATTTGCTAACTTTTTGAGAAAAACACGGATCGCCCTATGATACCAGGTGCCAGGCTTATAACTTCCTGTCTTTCCAGGTGGTCGAGGTTTGCATGTGACACTCTTCAGTCCTAAGATTAGGTCCTGATTCAACAAGATGCTGACCCCATGATGTCCTCTATGCCAACCTCCTACCCTCAAGTTCCAACCCTTTTGTATTTGGTCTGGGACTATCCAGAGTCCGATGACTTCTGATGTCATTGCTGCCAATTAATAACTGCTGGTTTGGAGAGTTCTATCCCAATTTACAGTGCTCCTGCCTGCAGCTCATGCTAATCTTCTCGTCCCTTTAAGGATTCTGACTCCAGTCCATTTCCTTTATTTGTTCTTTGCAGCTCAGAGTCCCCCAACACTACAGAATCTGAGGCAGGTCGGATCTCAGCACCCATCCCCTCACTTGAACATGAATCAACACCCTTGTCTCGCGTACACAGTTGCTACTGTTGGTACTTCTTCTGGGAGTCATTTGTGGGACTAAGTCTATTGAAAGTGGTTGGCTGGACCCTGCTTCACTTTGCTCTGTTGGGTCTAAGAACACTTCCAGGAGTTCGTTTCCTGTTCAAATACAGACTGTAGTGGACTGACTTTTCTAAGGAGACACTAGTCAATGAAAAAATAATATACAACCTGGAGCTGCCCCTGAGTCGTAAGGAAAACAGCAGACACAAAACTGAATGAATAGGACCCTAATGTTCATGTTTATTTCTGGTGTTTTAAGATGGAGCATTCTTCTACTTTATTCCAGTGGTGTCCTTCCAAACCTTATTTGTCAGATCTTTTCTAGCCCTTCCTGATGGAATGCCTATGCCCTTGGTCAAGTGGCCTTGGTCAAGTGCTGAAGAGATACTCATTACACCAAGCCACCTGCAGGGACTTGAGAATCAGAGAAAGGATTTGGAATGTATCTGTTGATAATAGGAAACCTTTAAAAGGTTAAAATAAAAATGAGCTTAAGTCCTTCAAAAAGTGTTCTTCTAACTCTCTCCCTGTTCACTCCTGTGTTTAAGGAGCATTTCATTACACATGATAAAGCATCCAAGAGTGTAGCTGATAGGAATTTTATTTTTTAAGGGAACAGTTCTTGGTATTAGTCATGCACTTTAATATCCATTAATGTTTGGTTATTTCTTTATACATTTTATTTGTGTATTTCAGCTCTTTCAATTAAATTACTCAAAACCTCGATTAGCTTCATTTTGAGTTACTTGATCCGTCCAAAGCTGAGAAAGTTGCATTGAAGTCACATTCAATTTTCAAGGAGCTTTTATTTAATTTATTTTGACTCAGTATTTTGTTACATAATGATTTACGACTCTTAAGTCCATTATGAATTGTACCTTTTATCAATACGAAATGATATTTTCCTTCTTGTCTAATGCTGTTCAGCTTTGCCTTTCATTTAGTCTGATATAAATGAGACTGCAGAATTATTTGCCAATCATTTTCACATTTTTGTAACTCGCATATAATCTGAAATGCTTATTGCAATTGACATGTTCAGAAACCGTTTCTATCTTTTGTCATGATTAATACAGATTTCCAGAAATTAGTTGAAGATTCTAATATATATACATATGTGTCACACATATATATGATTATATATGTGGTATACATAGATATGTATAGATCTATACATACATACATATATATCTAATCACATTTTCCTTCATATTTAGTAAGTATTCTTCTGTAACAAATATAATCTTAGTGAAAATTGAGCTAGCAGAGGTATTGGCGAGCTTGTATGGAATGAATATTATTTTCCTATTTCTATGTTGGAGAAAGGTAGACCATTCTGTTAATAGGAGGGAAGGAAGGAAGGAAGGAAGGAAGGAAGGAAGGAAGGAAGGAAGGGAGGGAGGAAGGGAGGGAGGAAGGAAGGGAGAAGGAAGGATGGAAAGAACCTCCGTGGCCTAACATAGGAAAGGCCTTTTGCTGTTGCGGTGCAGCGTGATCCGGACACTTCTACTGGGTGTTTGTCCTGCAGTCGGTGACTCCGACACCAGCCCAGCCTCCTCTTGAGGCCGTGCTACACCTGTGCTACACCTGGGGCTCCCGGGTTGCTCCAGAGCAGTGAGGACCGTACAGTGCACAGCACGGCCTCCTTTCTTACTCTACGTGCCCTTTGCATCTCTGCTTATTTCTTGGGAGAGCTTCTCGCTCCGTCTTCCATGCTATTAATCCAATCTGATGCCACGGAAGCTCCTATTTTTTTGCCCGTTTGCGCACATAAATTCTTCTGTTGCATTTTCAGTTTCCTTACAGTGTTTTTCCTGTCATCATACAGCTGTCTTTTTCCCTCCTAATGGCACATTGTTATCCCACAGACAAAGTGCTGAAGAGAGAAAAACCGTCTTAGAGAGACTGAGCGGCTTTTTGGATTCTTTGGAAAATGCCAGACATTTCCCTAAATTTTCTTCTAGTTTTAATTGTAGTTTTGGTTGAATGTTGAGATCATCCGAGTCTTCATGATGATGCACTGTTCTTCTCCTCCAGCTCAGAGAGCTCATGTTTTCCCTCTACGGCCTCTGCAGAAGTACAGGAGTGAGCTGAATGGACTCGTGCGTGCAGGTGTATGGATCAGTCTTGATTCCCATTTCCTCGGATGCCTCTTCCGCTGCTTCCTTCTCTCACCTGATTCCTGTTGAAGATAACGTCCTCTGCGGCCCTTGCTTACTTGGCCCTGATGGCTCCCTGCCTCACTCAGGAGTCTTGCTGTCTTTCTTTGGGCTTCTTGGAGGCCAATGCCATGCCCCGTGTCAGAATCGTGAGGTGTTAGTACTCTGGAAGATGAGTTTTTTAAAAAACAGGGAGTATGAGCCAAGAGAATTATCCTTTATTCTCCAGTTCCGAGTTCTGAGAATGTTTCTTTGAATTCTTTGAAAGATTAACAGATGTGATTTTGGGGAGTGAGATCTGGCTTCAGCTGCCCATGTGCTAAGTGACTTAGTAAAACACACTGGGACTCTGGACTTTGGCTCAGGTCTTGATCTCAGGGTTCAGAGATCCAGCCCCGCATCCCGCTCCGTGCTCAGCAGGGAGTCTGCTTGGGATTCTCTCTCTGCCTCTCGTCTCTGCTCTCTCTCTTTCCGTCTGTCCCTCAAATAAATCAATAAATCTTCACACACACAGGCACTTGCATTGCCTTTTTCCTTTCCTGTTTCCCTTTGCGTAGCCTTTGGTTCCTGTTGCCTGGCGTTTCCCCTCAAATAAACTCCTTATACACAAATCTTCCTTTTCTAGCCCTGCTGAACCATGTTAAGGCAGTGGTGATTGTTAGTTGATTATTTCTAGACCCCTCCTTCCCTTTTCAGATCTATAGTGAGGGTTGCTGGATTAGGAACAAAGCCTTTTGCTTTTTTTTTTTTTTTTTTTTCAGCTTATCAACGAACCAGTTAGAGTAACTTTTACACATTGACATAGAACATTATCCTGAATTTCTTTCCCGGTTCTCTAAAATGTTCAGCTAAGAATCTATCAAAAGTACAATCGCTAGTTATAATTTTTGCCAGGGCTGTCCACCTCTGCAATCTACTTGATGATTTCCATTTCCCAGCCTGATGAGCTATCATCCGTCTCCCCCTATATCATGCCCTATTATTTTTGGTAATTAGTAGTTCGTATTTTGATACAGAAAAAAGGGGTAGTTAGAGTCAGCCCGGGGAGAAATAGCGTATTACAGTCATATCGAAACTGGTAACTACGTCCAAAAGGTACAATTGGGAAAAATTCTGACTAGCACAGACCTGGGGTCCCTGGCTCATGGGAAAAGAGAGAGAGCTGGAGGCAGAGAGAGGGAGAGAGACTACCGTTTCTCTTTCTTTACAAAGGAGAGGGTCTGCGGATAGTGACTGACCAGGAGGGATTGTTGGCTGTCGACTCACATTCGAAAGTGAGCTGTAGAGACAGGTGTTCGACGAGGTTCACAAGGGCCTGGTTTGAAGGGATTTGACACCGTCTGCCTTAAATTTTGATTGTGTTATCAGTTTACTATGTTGCGTGTCTTCACAGGAAATAGGAAAGTTGAGATATGCACACCCCGGATTGCTATTCAGACGCCGCACTAAACCTTTAGACCCTGCAGTTATATTCCTCAGTAGTTTCTAACTCATCAGGAAATAATATTATCTTGCATTTTCCAGTTTGCTAAAGCAAATTAACCACATTGTTGACTTTCTGTGGTCTCCCTTTGAATGGGAAAAGCAATAAAAATGAAGTAATGGTAATAATCACGGTTGCTGGAAGGTTCTCTCCACAGTGTATATAGAGGATACGTACCCATAAATGAAAACCCAGATGATCAGATCTTCCTCAAACAGGTCACTAATTAGCTTCTATAATTAACACCTTACTACAGTAGGGGGAGCCAGGCAATTATCTGGTCCACACTGAAGGTGAGTCACCTCATTCTAAGTAGCCATCATCCTAGAAATACAACTGCAGAATAACAAGGTTTGCATGTTTAAGGGAGTCATAAACCTCCCAGCAGTTCCAGCCACAGCTGTGTGAAGCACCCTTTCCTGTCGGGATCAGCAAAGAGATCCTGGCATCAACCCTTTATCATTTTGATCACAGTGTCAATGAGCAGCTTCTTTTATTTTTATTTTATTTATTTTATTTTTTGCTTCTTTTATTTTTTAAAAAGACACTCCTATTTCTTGATGCAAGAGGCTAAAGGCATTTGAATGTTAGAATTCAGTCCCTCTCTTTTTGACGTTGTCTCATGTGTATTTCTACGTCCTAATCGACCCAACTAGCTTAGGACTTATCCTTGTAGTTGGCGACTTCCCCCTCAGAGAGGGCATTTATGAGCTGAAGAGAGTACTCAGCAAGAAATGATCAGGAGAAGGAACTATCAGAATTCATTTCTTGCAATCTATAGATTTACTAAAAGACACGGAATTTTTTCTTGATATATTGCTGCTTATTAAGACACCACGGCCTTATTCTTAATCTAACGTCTTTAACTGTATTTTCTACGCTCTGTCTACCTGGAAAGGGCAATATACACATGCACACATCCATAGACTTATCTGCTCAAGGCGATTGCATTTCCTAAGGTACCATTGTAAGAATAAAACTAGTAGGCATCAATGGAAAAGTCTTGACCTAGTATGGCAGTGGGTGAAGTACTCTACCTATATTGACTCTAATCTTTATGAAAAATGTGCCATGATTCCCAACCTCAGTTTTACACATTGGTAGTTTGAGCCTCAGAAGCATTCATATAGTTATAGAGTCAAAATTGTGACCTGTCTGGATAAACTTCAACATACTGCCTGTGTTGCTCCGTATTGATTTAGATATCACTGGAGCTGGTTTGCCAGGAACATGATGGACATTTTCCCGTAGGTACACACGTGCGAATAGATCAGGGCACTTTTATGAAAAAAACAAGCAAACAAACTGTGAAGATAGTCACATTTGGTTATCGACTACACTAGGATTGGGAAAACCATGGCCCAGGAGCCGCGCTCAGCGAACCACTGGTTTTTGTAAATAAAATTTTATCAGAACGCATTCACACCCAAGTGTTTACATATTGGTTATGTTTGCTTTCACATCACAATGACAGGGTTGAGTCACTGTGGCAGACTTTATCAATTTGGGTTTAGCCTTTTTTATAGGCTTAAGGACCACAAGCCTGAAGAATTTACTCTCTGTTGCTTTATAGACAGTTTGCCAACCCGTGGACCGGAGCATCCCTGCGGTAATTGCACTGATGTGAGGTTCCATCAAAGCAAGGTATACCCATTTCATTATCACTGGGTCACAGGGACCCAGAAAGAGCACTGATCTCCTTATTATTAGGTGAAATTCCTTCATGATTCCCAAGGTGCAGTATGAAAGTTTTTTTTTTAATATTTTATTTCTTCATGAGAGACACACAGAGAAAGAGGCAGAGACAGAAGCAGGGGAGAAGCAGGCTCCATGCCGGGAGCCCATGTGGGACTCGATCCCGGGACCCCTGGGTCACGCCCTGAGCCGAAGGCAGGTGCTCAACCGCTGAGCCACCGAGGCATCCCAAAACAGGCAGTTTCTCTGCCTAATTTCTCTGTTCCATCTCTGATGAAAATAACAGCAGTGATAATAATAGTAATAATAATAATAGCCAGAACAACCAAAATACTGACACAGCGCTCACCATCTGCCAGCCACTGTCTACATATAAACATATTTGATATTCACAAGAACTCCATGAGTTTTTATTATCATAATGATGATGAGGAAACTGAGGCACAGAGGGGTTCCCAAGTGTGCAGAAGGCATCTTTCCTGCATAGAGGGCTGTGGGCTTGGGGCTGCTTGTTACTCCTTAGCTCACTCTAAAAAGGAAAGGCACCTGGTCTTTAACCCGTCTTGTCGGTTGAACCCTACGTGCAAGTCAATCTTACCCTTGGTTCTTCACATCAGTGCTCAGCACACTTCCTCAACTATGGTTTTCTAAATCCTGATTTTGTGGCTCATTTGATTTGCCCTGTCTAGGTCGCCTTGTTTTTGTTTTTCAACCTCTCTTACGGGAGAACTGACTCTACAGTTGGCAGAGGGAAAGGCAGAGGAAAGGTTGGAAGTGCGTGCTCCGCGGTCAGGTCAGCGTCTCTACCTTCCTCAACAGCACTCTGGGGCCTGGGAGCCCTAAGGAAGAAGCCCGTCAGCTTTGAGTGTCAGTTTGTTCTCCTGGGAGACGAGGATCCTGACGGGAGCTACTACTACTACATGCCAGCATGTGCGCTTAGTGGGATAACCCAGGCAACACCTGAGTGTGTGGCCTGGCACATAGTGAGCCCTCAGTTTTGGTACGAATGCACACAATCTTCTCAACAAATAGACAAAGGCATCCCTCTAGGATAAACACTGGCACACATTCTCTGTAAAGATCCAGATAGTAAATATATTAGGTTTTTTTGGGCTGAGAAGCAAAGTGGAAGATACTATATAGACATTGATATAACGTTTAAACATGTAAATCATTCTTAGCTCATGGGCCATACAAAAGTAACGGGTGGGGTAGATGTGACCCACAGGCTGTAATTTGCCAAACTCTGTTCCCGGACAGAAATAGCAAATAGCGCTAACACTTGTTATATTAATTTGGATTATTAATTTTTTCCTTTCTTTTTTTTTCTTTCTAACTAAATTAAAAACTCTTTGGGTCATAATTCTTGGTTTGCCAAAACTGTTTTTCTGTTGCCTTCATTATTCTTTATCTTTCCAGAAGGTATAGTGTGCATGGAGTGACTATATATGTGTGTACGTGTGTGTAGATGGCTGCACGTATATGCACACACACATTACAGAGTGATACACCCCCAGAATGCTGTACAGTGAGATACATGGGAAAACGTGTGTGTATACACAGGAAGAGGATTTGTATGTCCTAGGCACCAAAAAACATTTCCTTATAATAAATAATGATTCATCAAATTACCAGATCCTTTCCTTAGCTCTGCTGTATTTACATTACTGGAGGCCCAGTTTTCCTCTTCTTCTTCTTTTTTTAAATTTTGTTTGATGTGATTTGCTGTGACTAGGGCTAAAACCTGCATTTATAATCACCACCGCTCACAGGATTTGATTGTTTAAAAAATTAAATCACAATTACCTGGAGGGAAAAAAGGTTGATAAAACACTAGGAACTGACTTCTGTTAATTCTGTTTACTCCATCTTCCTTGCAGAATTCAGGAATTTCTTTTGTATCATGCTCCGAGGAGTTTTGTAAGGTTGTGGCATAAAAACTGATCAGGTACAGGGCCCCGGGGGGCTCCGCGGTGGAGCATCTGCCCTTGGCCCAGGGCGTGACCCCGGGGTCCTGGGATCGAGTCCCATATCGGGCTCCCTGCATGGAGCCTGCTTCTCCCTCTGCCTGGATCTTTGTGTCTCTCAGAATTAATAAATAAAATATTTTTTAAAAAACCTGATTAGGCACGTTTTGAGTGCTGTTTGCCCTTCATTTAGTTATGAAGGGGCTCTTCTTTCCTGACTTTTTTACATTTTGTATTTCTCAGTAGAGGGATGGAGGAGTTTTCGTAGTTAGATTACTGCCTGAGAGTAACACTCCTTAGGTGGCAAATCTATTAATTCTCGCCCACATGCCTTTGGTTCTGATACCCATGTAAAGATCCAAATATATTTTTTATTGCAAAATAATTTTAAAATTAGCAATCCAACTCTATTCTTGGACCATAGGCAATAATGTATAGTGTCGTTTTATTCATGATTACTTCAGTTATTATCCACTATTTTTCCACTAAACAAATACTTCAGTTTCTGAGGTTCTCTGTGCTTTGGTAGGTGGTAAAATGTTGGTAACATGAGCCATGGGAGAGAAACATCTTTTTTGTGAGAGCTGATTTGCTCTTTTACTGCTTTTTCAATTGGTCCCCATTCTTTAAAGTCAGTCTTGATAGTTACTGGCAGGATTCCTGATATCATGGATCAGACTATCTGGGAGACCAGCTCAATCCCTAAATATTTTTCTTGGCTTGTCTTCAGACTCACTTTTTCACTCTTCACACTCTCTCTTTCTGGTTCCATTTGGTTCCATGGCCCCAACCATATATGCTACGTATTCCCAATCGAATAACCTAGCATCCCCCAAATCAGCCTCCCCAAAGAGGACATCTGAATTCTGCCCACAACATGTGCCATATCCAGAAGAACCATCTCAGTGGTTCTTCTAGTGGTAAAGGAAGAGTAGCATAGCATGCTCATCTTGTCTTCACTTAAGTGTTTTTTGTTGTTGTTGTTCATCATGAATTTTTGCGTTAGTTTTGAATTTATAAGATATTACATCACATATTATTTATCTTGATTACTGAGGTTTTTTGGCATCCCCTTAAATTCTGTACCTGTGGTGAGAGCCTCATCTGGTTTACCCTAGTCCATTTCCTGTTGGGATTAACGGGTCTTAAAGATTGTCTGACTAGGCTTAAAACCTTGGTCCACCACTTCCTGGCTAAATTCCCTCGACCAGGTTACTTGACCTTTCAGCATCATTCTTCTCTCTTACAAATTGACTTCTTCAGGGTATTATGCTGAGTGAAGTAAGTCAATCGGAGAAGGACAAACATTATATGTTCTCATTCATTTGGGGAATATGAATAATAGTGAAAGGGAATAGAAGGGAAGGGAGAAGAAATGTGTGGGAAATATCAGAAAGGGGGACAGAACATGAAGACTCCTAACTCTGGGAAATGAACTAGGGGTGGTGGAAGGGGAGGAGGGCAGGGGGTGGGGGTGACTGGGTGACGGGCACTGAAGGGGGCACTTGACGGGATGAGCACTGGGTGTTATTCTGTATGTTGGTAGATTGAACACCAATAAAAAATAAGTTCATTAAAAAATATAAATAAATAAATAAATAAAAAATAAATAAAAATTCAAAAAAAACCCAAATTGACTTCTTCGATAACAAGTTGGACAACGCAAATGCTGTGCATTTTCAAGAAATCCTACATAGAAAATATTTAGAATAAGTCCTAGTTAATTTTAAGTGCTATAAGATATTCAATATTATTAATAGATTTGAAATCTTGCTGATAAAAAGTTTAAAAATAGAAATAAATACATCTTCATACGTAATTCATTTACTGATTCATTATCTCTATAGTGAGGCCCCAATCAGTATTTGAAAAAGTAATACAAGATAAAATATCTCCTCGTGTCATTTTAATGATCAGTTTTACTGGAAACTCCTCTGAAAAATAAACATCCTCAATTCCTCCTGTTTTTATTCAGTTCTCACTCTCTTCAATATTCTAGCCTAGGTTCAGTTTGTTATATCCTCATACCTATATGAATTCAAGAATATTCTGTATGGTTTCGCTGCCTATAAAATTACAGCACTGAAGAACGTCGGAGAACAAAGCAATTATTTGAAGATACATCAGATAATATCATCACCTTTCTTGAAAGCCTTGAAACTCAAAAGTAGAGTCAGAAAGAAATTTTTGATCTCTAGTGAGTGCATGTAGTCCTTAACAACGTGGACCATGTCCAAATTTCCGGATTCATCTCTACATGCAGTTTTAGATGAATATTGGGAACACCCTTTCCCAACATGGTGTCCATGTTTCTGTGTGCTTGTAAACATTGTTCTGTCTGCTTAAAGCCTTACCCCCACCTATCTCTGCTCTTCTTCATCTGTCTTCTTACCCTTCAAAACTCCAGTGTAACCACATCTGAGAATTTCCCTAACCACAGTCCCTGGAACAGGTGCATATAATCTATGGCGATCATGGTTTATGAACATGTTTGGGTAGGATCTGCACTGGATGTCCCAAGAAACCTAAAATAATATGCTCCAGCCACTTGACTGTGAATTGTTTAAGATCACCTGCCCTGAAATTATCATCTCTAGCCCTTAGTATATACCCTACTCATGCTTGGCACCCTTAAATTTTTTTTTGAATAAATGAGTGGACAAATGATTGGATGGAGAGAATAAGTCATATTCACTAAACTCAGAACCCTAAGGTGTCTTTATGAAATGCAGGCTAATCGTACGTAGATTTTGTTACCAGGGGGTAAATAAGTAATTATTTTCATTCCTTTCTGTCCTCCATCCTCATAATCAATCTGTCACTACGGCTGGATGATTTTGTACTTTAAACAAATGTCTCATAAAATCCCCTATTCCTTCTTATACTCACCTAGCACCCAAAGTAGTCATTTCAGAGCACGTACTGGACGTATCACTCCTTTGGGGGTAAAGATAAGATTGACTTCCAGGCTCCATCTCATCCAGTTTCGCCTGTGTACACAACCTGATCATGACAGATTATGCTTTTTTCCAAAGATGACTGCCAAAACCTGCCGCAGCCTACATCATACCCTTACACTGTGAAATTTACAATCTCATGGAGTCGTGCGATGCACGTGCCCTTCCCGTGGAACTGGAATACCTTAGTGACTAGACTGATCAATAGAGTAATGCCAAAGCAATGCTGGATTACAAAAGTTGCCAAGGCCTTTTACCTTGTTGTCTTGAGCACCCACCTGGATACCCAGTTGTCACGCTAGGAAGAAGCTAAGGAGATTCAGAGACATGACATGGATGTGTCCCAGCTGACAGCCAATGATACCTGATGGATATACATGTGAGGCTTCCAGCCTCCACTTGTTGAATCACATCTTTAAAACATTTCTGCTTTAGCCACTTGGAACAGAGATGCTGTCCTTACGGAGCCTAACTAAATTGCAGGCTCATCATCAAAATAAATATTATTGTTGTTTTAAGACACTAAGCTACATTGGACCCATTACACAGCAGTAGGTTCCGGAACACTCATCAGGAACCATATTTTTTCCCCTGCTGCTATGTTCTGTCTACTTTGGCCTTCTTTTATATCCTCATTCCCTCCTTGTTCTCTATCCCTTTCACACACTGTTTTCTCCACCTAGGATGCTCTGTCTCACTTCATTTCAATTTTATCAGTTAATTCTCATTTATCCTTTTTTAATAAATTTATTTTTTATTGGTGTTCAATTTGCCAACATATAAATTCTCATTTATCCTTGATGCCTTTTTTTCAAACATCTTTTTTTTCAAGAGAAGTTTTGGACTTCCAGCTTAGCCCTTCTTTCCTATCCTCATCACAGTTATAATTTTTTAATTGGTATAATAATTTTAATATGATCTCTCTCACAAACTAGACTAAAAGCACCATGGGAGTGAATTTCTCTGCTTATATTGGTGTATCCCAGGACCTGCTCTAGGGTATGACACTTTCTAAATTCTCTATGAATATCCGTCCAATTGATGATGGAATAATTTAGTAGTAGGTTAAAACTATTTACCTAGTTCGTAAGCTGCCTCATGCAGCATTCTAGGGACTAGGGATTTTGCTGTGAACCAGGAAGACAAGGCCCTGGCCTTTATGGGGTTTATACTTCAGTAGGGCAGAGAGAAAGAGAGAAAATATATATAATTTCAAGTAGAGATACCATGCTATGGAGAAAAACAGAGGAAGCAAGAGAAAAAGAAGGCAAATGGAGTGGGTATTCTGATAGAAATGACTCAAAATAAGATGTTTAGCTAAGGATCTGAGGAAATATGAATTCCAGGGAAAAGAGAAAGCAAGTGACAAATCCCTAAAGTAGGAGCAGACTTACCATTTGAAAACACAAGATAATTGGGCCAGAATAACCCAAGAGCAAAGTTGGGAAAAATGAGGTCAGACACTCCATGAATTCCACATTCTTGGTAGTTTTGTAGCTTGTTTTTTTCTAAGTGTGATGGGATCCTGATGAATTTTGAATGGGGCAGGTTGATGTTATTTGTTCATGTTGTAAAAGGTTTCTCTGTGGAAAATACACTTTTTCGGGTGGGAGGAATGGAAGCAAACAAACTAGAAGTTCTGGTTGTGGTCTAGACCAGAGACAGTGGTGGCTTGTATTGGAGAGTTTGTAAAACTGTTGAAAAGTGTGCAGAGGCTGGGTCTTTTTAGGAGGTCAAACCAGTGATCGGAAAGGAGGAAGTAAGACTGTCACTATTTGCAGATGACATGATTTTATATATGGAAAACCTTAAAGACTCTACCAAAGACTGTGCGACTAATAAACAAATGCAGTAAAATTACATGGTATAAAATTAATATAAAAAAAACTATTGAATCTCTATATACTAACAATGGACTTTCAGATAAATTAAGAAAACAATGCCATTTACAATTGCATCAAAAAGAATAAAATACCTGTGAATACATTTAACTAAAGAGGTAAAAGACCTTTATACTGAAAACTGTAAGATGGTGATGAAAGAAATGGAAGAAGACACAAATAAATAGAAAGATATTCTGTGCTCATAAATTGGAAGAATTAATATTGTTAAAATGTCCATACTACCCAAAGCAATCTACATATTTAGTGAAATCCCTATCAAAATTCAATGGCATGTTTCATAAAAATAGTGCAAACAATCCTAAAATTTGTATGGAACCATAAAAGATCCCAAAATAACCAAAGCAATCTTGGGAAAGAAAAACAAAGCTGGAGGTATCACACTCCCTAGTTTCAATACTACAAAGCTGTACTAATCAAACAATATGATATTGGTATAAAACAAACACATAGATAAATGGAACAAAATAGAGATCCCAGAAATAAACCCATGCCTGTATGGTAAATTAACTTACAATAAAGAAGAAAAAAATCTATGGTGGACAACGGACAGTGTCTTTAATAAGTGGTGCGGGGAAGACTGGACAGCCATGTGCAAAAGGATGAAAGTAGACTCCAACACAAAAATTAACTCAAAGTGTATTAAAAACTTGAGTGTAAGTCTTGAAACCATAAAACTTCTAGAAAAAAACCATTAGCTACTTGACATCAGTCTAGGCAACAATCGTTTAGAACTGACTGCAAAGGCAAAGACAACAAAAGAAAAAAAAAGGGAAAAAATGGGACTAAACTAAAGAGCTTTTACAAATGAAGGAAACCATCAACAAAATGAACCAGTAACTTACTGAAAGGGAGAAAATATTTGCAAATCATATGTCTGACAAAAGTTAATATCCAAAATACATAAATAACTCATACAAGGCTACAGCAAAAAAAAAAAAATCTGATTAAAACTGGACAGAGAACCTGAATAGATATTTTTCTAAAGACATACAGATGGCCAGCAGGCACCTAAAAAGATGCTCAACATCATTGATCACCAGGAAAATGCAAATCATAACTACAATGAGATACCACCTCATGCCTGTGAGAATGGCTATTATCCAAAAGACAAGAAATAACAAGTGTTGGTCAGAGTGTGAAAAAGAGAGAGGATCCTCATGGCATTGGTGAAAGTGTAGATTGGTGCAGCCATTGTGGAAAACAGTATGGAGGTTCCTCAAAGGATTAAAAATAGAAATACTATAGGATCCAGCAATTTCATTACTATTTACTTATCTACAGAAAACAAGAGGGCAGCCCAGGTGGCTCAGTGGTTTAGCACCACCTTCAGCTCAGGGTGTGATCCTGGAGACCCTTGATTTAGTCCCACGTCAGGCTCTCTGCATGGAGCCTGCTTCTCCCTCTGCCTGGGTCTCTGCCTCTCTCTCTCTCTCTCTCTCTCTGTCTCATGAATAAATAAATAAGATCTTAAAAATAAAAAGAAAACAAGGACACTAATTCAAAAGTTATATGCACTCCTATGTTCACAGCAGCATGATCAACAATAGCCAAGATATGGAAACGATCTAAGTGTCTATTGATTCATGAGTGGGTAAAGATGTGGTCGTACACAATGGAATACTACTCAGCCATAAAACAGAATGAGCTCTTGCCCTTTGCAATGACATGGGTGGACCTTGTGGGAATAATGCTAAGTAAAATAAGAGGAAGACAAATACTATGATTTCATTTACATGTAGAATCTGAAAAACAAAACAATTGAACAAACAAAACCAAACCCTACTGATAGATACAGATAATGGAGTGTGGTTGCAAGGGGGTGGGGAGGGGGCTGTTGACCATGGGTGAAACTGGAGAATGGGATAAAGAGGCATCATCTTCCAATCATAAAATAAATAAGTCTTGGAATACACTGTGCAGCATGGTGACAAAAGTGCGTAATATTGTAGTGTCCACTTGGAAGTTGCCAAGACCATAAGTCCTAACTGTTCTCATCATAAGAAAAAAAAAATAGTAACTTTGCCTGGTGAGGATGATAACTAGATTTATGGTGGTGATAATTTCCCGGTATATATGGCTGCAATAAAATCATTACATTATACACCCGAAAGCAATATAATGTTATATGTCAATTATACCTCCATAATAAAAAAAGGGATATAAACCAATGGAACTTGCTGAACAAATGAATAGATGTCCTCTAGTGTTTTGGCGTCTCCACACCTCTTCCAATGCCTTTTCTTCTGCATTTCTACTCACTCTCATTTTATTCTCAGTATTCTGCAGTCCCCTAGAAGTCTAGCCAAATACGCAGGTCCCCTGTAGCTTTTTATATGCGTTTGGTGCTTAATGACAAAATTAAAGTCATCGGAGTCGAGAATGAATCACCATTTGCAGGGGTCTAAGTTCTTCCAATCTGCAATTCTTTTCCTTGTTGTAATAAAGAAGAAATCCTCCTTGGGCACTTCTGTTAATATGTATGATTGCATTCTTCCTTCTGGCCCATACGAGATTAAACGCAATCTCTTCCCTAATACACAAGTGCCTATGCAGCTTTACAGGTGAATTAATTGTTCGTTTCATTTGATTTTCTTCAGATGAGCTCCAGTTTATTTCTCCTCAATTTGTCTTTGGCAGATTTATTTTAAGTCTTTTATTTCAGTTTCTAAAGTATTTATCCTCTGGGTCTATTCTCCTTCCTGTACGATGGGAGACTAATTATTCTTCTCCTAATGAATGTTCTAAATGTATCCCATATGGTGGCATATGTGTGTTCAGACCAAAGATGCTTTGGGATAAAATAAGTAAATTCCTCTCGTGGGGTTTCCTTACAAACTTCGCTTTGTAACAGTGATAAGTTCAAAGATTCATAGACTCTAGGTTGCTATAGAGATCATCGTCTTCTCCCGACCTTCCTCGTTGTGCCGATAGGAGCAGAGGCCTAGGAACTACTTAGCTGGATTATGAGAGAGCTGAAGGCTGGGGATCAAGAAACTTGAGCTCTATTCCCAATTCTGCTACTGACATTTTAAAGTGTCTTTTGTATTACAGTCACTGGGCTTCCAGATGAGAAAACTGGTTCAAAGGGAGAAGAGGGACACGCATCCCTAAGGGGAGTCTTGTCTAGCCTCCCATTCCAACTCCGGCTTCTTCCCTTCAAAGTAATTATCTTTGTTTGTAAATAATATAAATCAAGTAATTATACTAATGAAAGTCTGAATCCCTTTTGCTCAATCAAATAGTGTGTTTTTGCTCATCTTACCTCATAGTTAGTAGGCACTAAAGAAATATTTGTTGAATGAGTGAGTGAATCTCTCACATAGTGTTATGAAATACCTATTAGTTGTGTAACAGAACAGCGGGCATTTTATGTATGGACATTAGCTTAATCTTCCCGGAAAGCCAGTATTTTTGGAAATAAAAATGCCTTTGACCAATGAGAAACTGAGGCTCAGAAGTTTTAAATAAATTGGCACTAGCCAACCTCCAGAACTGTAACATGAATATAAAAGTCCTCTCATTTCAAAATCCAAGATCTTTCCACAGCACCAAAACGGTAGTTAAAATTTTTTGCTGCTACCAATGACTGTTGCTGATGGCTTTACATCTTTTAGGTTATCAATTTTTCATAACGACTCTCTATGTGAAGTGCAGTTTTATCGTATCAGGAAACCAAAACCTGAGATTTCTGAGTCTTTCTGTCAGGGTCAAACAGCTAATGAGTTGGTAAGGACTTGCATCCTTACCTATCATTTATCTGAAATTCATATGTAATTGAGTGTTGTGCAATTTTGCTTCCTGAATCTGGCAATCCCATCCATAAGGGATTCTTTCCCCATAATGTTTTGGGGATCTGATAGGCTTGTGTACATAAAAGTTGGACAAGTGGTATTTTGTTCTTTGGTTTGTATAGATAGCCTTCTATCATGTTCCAGGAGTCATCAAAGAAAGGTTGTACTAAGCTATTAACTTTAATTTTTTTAAAGATGTTATTTATTGACTTATTTTTGAGAGAGAGAGAGGGTATGAGCAGAGGGATGGGCAGAGAAGAGGAAGAAGTAGACTCCTGGCTGAGCAGGAAGCCCGATGCAGGGCTCGATCTCAGGACCCTGAGCTCATGACCTGAGCCGAAGCCGACGCTTAACCGACCGAGCCCCCTAGGCTATTAATTTTTCTACATCTAAGTACATGTCAGTGATTCCCTCCCCCTGACCCTAGTATTCACTATTGATACATATAGATGGACTTTGTAGTGGGGATGGAGGGCAGGAGACGATGAGATAGGAGATGCTCATTTTTATTTCTAAAAGTGCCATTAATTTCCCCTTGTTCAATGCCCATTTTAGGCTCCAGGTTTTAATAAAATTGTATAATTTTCCGTGCTGTGAATTGTGTGATTTGGAGGAGAAAATGTAATTAATTTTGTTTTTAGGACTTTAATTTGATAAGAGACATGTTAACTATATCATGTAAGTTTATGTCTAGTAGCTGCACAGTGATTACGCATGTGTAATATTTAAATGTGCACATTTATGTAATTGGGGTACCATAAATTTCCTATAAAAGGAAAATGGAACATGGCAGAAAGGAACACCACTTATTGTGGGATTGCTCTATGCCAGGCAATGGATTCATAATTTTTGTGTTGTTTGTTTTCATATCACAGCCATCAGGGCCATATGATAACCTATATGCTGTAGCTCAAGAAAATGAACTCGTGAGAACTTAGTAGCTTGACCAAGGTTCCGTATACGTAAGCACTAGAATCTAAGTCTACCTTTACCTGAATCTGAAGCCACTTATTAATTTATTTGGATAAAAAGCTCATTGTAAACCTGAAATGCATAAACTTCTCCGAGCAAATCTTCTATACTGAAGTGGAAAAACATTTCAGAAAAAAATAGCAGCTATGCTCTTACCACCCAAAATTAACAACTGCTAAAATATTTGCTTATATGCTTCCTATGTTTTTGTTGCTGCAAATGTTGCTTTTAAGGAAAAGAAATATTTCTACTTATTTTTATCAAATGAAAAATATATAGTAAAAAAACTTCAAGAAATGCAAAATACTGCCAAAAGAACATTTAAACAATTGCATGAAATCCTACCATTAAACATTAGGTGCCCGTAATTCCAGACATCTTTCTCGTATACAGAGAAATGGAAGGAGGAGGGGGGAAAGGGAAAGAAAAGAGAAAAAAGATATAGAAATGAGAGAAATAGTAAAGGAAGTGTAAATATAATTAGTTTTATGAAAACGGAATCAGGGACACCTGGGTGACCCAGTTGGTTAAATGTCCAACTCTTGATTTTGGCTCAGGTCGTGATCTTGTGATGTGAGGTCAAGCCCCACATCAGACTCCAAGCTTGGAGTCCGTTTGAAATGGTCTCTCCCATTCCCTATGTCCCTCTGTTCCCCACTTAAGCATGTGATATCTCTCTAGATACATGTCTAAGAAAATGGAATCATATTAAAACGCTTTATATTAAAACTATTAAATTGAATATTGCTTGGCTAGTTCATAAGTAGAATAAATAGAAGCACATCTGGAAAGATTAACAGAATTTACTTAAGTGTTTCCATACCACAAGTGATATTTATTTACTGAAATACGCTCTTAAACTAAAAAAATGGAGATATTATTGAAGGAATATTGAACACTTATTTTTAATGATGTATTTTAACTTTAAACAGCACAATAGCTATTTTGAATGTTGAAGACGCGAGAGGTTTTTCTTTTACTTATTCTGTAGTTGGGGTGTGTGTGTGTGTGTGTGTGTGTGTGTGTGTGTTTATAAACCTGGAAAAAAGAAAAATAATAGTAGGCTTTTAACATTTTTATATCTCCAAAATTCATGTAACTTTTATTAGTGTTATCATTATACTTAGTGTTAGTGTTATCATTATACTTACACGGAGTTCATGTTTACCACTGGGCTTTTTATCATGGATTTTTAATTTTCAGATTAGTTTGATTTTCCTTTTATTTTATTTTATTTTATTTTATTTTATTTTATTTTATTTTATTTTTTTTGATTTTCCTTTTAATTGGTAGGACATTGTCAAGTGATTTTTCAAAGATCTCAGAAATTCTCTGCTGATTCTATTCTTTAATGATTGAGGGGTTTACTTGTTCCCTTTACAGCATGAAAGCATTTAGGCTAATTATCATCTTCTTGAATGTCACTCTCATTCCCTCAAAAATATAAGTATATTTTGTTGATATGCCACTCATTATTTTTCTAGAAGCGAAAATAGCTGTGCAAATGGCTGACATCAGCGTAATTTTTCTTTCATATAGGATGTTTTTGTTTGTTTTGTTTTGTTTGTTTGTTTGTTTGTTTTTAGGGGGAGGGAGAAGGAGAGAAACAATCCCAAGCAGGGGAGCCTGATGAGGGGATTGATCTTAAGACCCTGAAATCATGACCTGAGATGAAATCAAGAGTCAAATGCCTTAGTCTGACACCCAGGCACCCAGATGAATTCTTCTTTTATTCTCAAAGTTAGACAATTTATCTAGGATATATATTGATCCTAAGCTTTTGGTATCCTAAAACACTTTGTGTTCTTTTATTCTGTGTGTTCAAGTAGTCTTTGTCTTTAACCATATATCTCACATTATATGATTAAATAAATTGCTCTGTATATAGATATTTTCCTTTGGGGATACTCATTACCTCATGTTGAGTCACAACATCTTCTAGATCTATTAACTTATCTCTAATTGTTTTACTCTGTTGTTTTCATCTTTATTCACAATGATTGTCCCAGTGTCTGTAATTTAAGTTTAGAGTCTATATTCTGTTCTTGGCATATTTTAAAATTTATTAGTTGCACAATGAAAACAGTTGATCTCCAGTGTGTTTCCTTCAACCTGTAGTTTTCCCTTTTGTTTATGTGACGGTTGCAACACTATCGAATTAAAATTCTTAATTAGTTATTCTATGACAGTCAGCAATTTTAAGGAATTGTGAATAATGTTTTATTCCGGATTTTGCTTCTCTATTCTTATGGCAGATTCCTTTCTCCTCTCATATTTTGTTTTCAGTTTTAGATGTAGGTTTGCCATATACTTCATTTTCACCTTAATTAGTTTGGAATGACTGTGTAGAAGTACATTTGTTTTGAAAGAACAGTCAGGTGACCCACACTATATCTGAAAACAGATTTTTGGTCTTGAACAACTCGTGAAGGCTTTTTATGTGTTGCATTGGCTTTTCTATACCTAAGCTGAATGGTAATAGTGGGCAAGTGATGTTGGGCATTGGGGGAGCATAGACAAGGCCAAGTATAGGCTTTGTTAAAGTGCCTGAATTTTGTTCTTTTCTGAGAGTGTTGATGATACAAGAGTATATATTATACCCTAAGTCAACTTCAGTATATGAGATGTAGGATTTACAATTTTTGCCCATTGTGGTCATTTCTCTCTTTAGTGTGTTCACTTTCCCCATGTCACTCTTTTTGCCTTAGTGGTGGTTTCTCTCACTTCTCCATTATCAGGAGATACAAGAATATAAGGCTACTTAAGAATTGGTGGGGGCATCCCCCGTGGCACAGCGGTTTAGTGCCACCTGCAGCCCAGGGTTTGATCCTGGGGACCCTGGATCGAGTCCCACATCAGGCTCCCTGCATGGAGCTTGCTTCTCCCTCTGCCTGTGCCTCTGCCTCTCTCTCTCTCTCTCTCTCTCTCTGTGTCTCCATGAATAAATAAATAAAAGAGCCGTTAAAAAAAAGAGTTGGTGAGAATTCCTAACATACTGTTAACTCACCACTTTGTTTTATAGGTAATATCCAAATACTGCATTTTGTTTATGTTATTTTCTTTCTTTCCCCAGGCACTGGTTGCTGAAAATTATTGTATGGGGGTATTCTCTCTCTCTGTGTGTTATTGGTACTTTCCCCTGTATTGATGATGATGAAGGGGTTCAGAATGAACCTCCCCAAATTCAAAATGTGTCTTTTGAGCTGAAGTAAAACATTACTTTTGAGCTGAAGTTAATCAAGGCCCAAAAGATTCCAGAAAAGCTTTTACTTCCCTCCCCTTAGCTGCCAAAAGAATTTAGACAGAGGCCTGGTCCAGGAAGAAAATTATTACTGGAGAGAACTACAAAGAATATGGGCTAAGTGTGGTAAATTAAGGGTAAGCTTGGCAGGGCCTGTAGATCAGGTTCCTCTGTGTTGTCCCACTGTTTCTCCATGGTATCTGGCATCACAAACATTTGTTTTCC
This sequence comes from Vulpes vulpes, assembly GCF_048418805.1. Lineage (NCBI taxonomy): Eukaryota > Metazoa > Chordata > Mammalia > Carnivora > Canidae > Vulpes > Vulpes vulpes. The sequence goes on along the minus strand of NC_132791.1, from coordinate 189,108,446 downwards.
AAATATTTGTTGTTTCCATCTTCCTGTCAATTTCTTTCTCCCTTTTGAAGTCTTAGGTCCCTACCCCTGCTTCTTAGCTCAGGTTAGCATATAAGTCTCAATTGCCAGACTACCTGGGGGGTCTTATATTTTTTGGGGTTCCCACATATATGTAATTAATTTTTTCTGTTCATCTGTTTTACATCAATTAATTAATAGACCAGCCAGAAGAATCTAGAAAAGTAGAGGAAAAATTTTTCCCCCTTTACAATTATGATGATATGAAACATAAGGGAGAAAATTCTTTGAGTTTTAATGATTATTTAAGATGTGAATTTTGAAACATGTTATTATGTCTCTCTACTCAAGATGGCAATTCGTGTGTCCCACCTTTGCACCCCCAGTGCAGCCAAAAAGTCTATTTCATTAGGTTCTCAATCACATTGTTGTTAATACATATGTGTTCATCTATTGTCTCTAGTAAGTTGTGAGCTCTTTGAAGATATGAAGATAGAGTATGTGCCTTATTTTCTCTTGTTTATGACATCTAGTCCATTGCTCAGTGTGTAAAATAAATGAATAAGTGAATGAGTTTACATGTTGCCCGATCTATGTTCACAATAGGACTTACTTTTTAATAGATGGGCTTTCTAAAAATAATATAGAGATTTTTCAGGGAATTACATTCTACTGGTAAAAATACTCAAGCTGAAGACTGAATGTGCATCTGGGACCTCTTATGAGAGAAGATTTTCTACATAGTTGAAACTGGGCATCATGTTCTCCAGTTAGGATTTTACTGAGAAGCACTTACTTAGAAATTAAAAAAAAAAAAAAAGTTTTCCACATAATTTTCAGCTAGATGTCCTTAAGTGATGAATTTTACATATTTTAGAATCTTCTAATCCACCTGTAAGAATGATTCAGTTACATTTCTTCCACACCATCTCTTTCTTCCTGGACTTTTTTTTCCAGTGATTTTAATATAATAATAAAAACAACTACAATAATATCACTGATATAGCGATAGCAACAGAAACAAGAAAATAAATACACCAGCCTTATTAAAAAACCTTTATGGCATTCCTCCTTTGAATCTGAAACTCTGGCATTGTCTGTGGCTGTTTTGAAGGCGATGTGAGAGTTCATTCAGATGCATTTTTAAGCTTATGGTTATTAACTTTCCAAACTTGGAAGCATCCCTCGTGGTCTCTTCAATAGCTGTGTCCTCTACCTGACTTTCGGTTTTTGCCTGCAAACAATCATGGGAGTACAGACCATTTTAAAGTAAAATTAGTTTGGCAGAAAGGTTTGTTTCCCCTTCTTTTGTTGCCTTGATATACTACTAGTTTCAAATGCTTAATTTAAACTTGAAAGAAAATTCCTGATGTCCTTGCTTTACATTTCTAGACATCCAATAGTGTACCCCGTCCTGAGGTAATAATCTACTCATAGATTTATAGAAACAGTGAATAACTTAGGATAAACTTAGACTAGGTCAGGAAAGACCTAGAAAGAAAAAGCATTCTGAGAATTCTGAGAACATGCATAAACCTCTCTTCACTTTTTATGAGGCTAACAACTAAGCGCTTAATAAGAAGAATAATTATTTTTGAGCGTGCCGTGTTTGAGTCTGGTTGATACTCTAACTACCACATGATACCATGTGTGTATTGCTTTTTCTATTTCCCTGGGACAGAACATTGAAGCTCAGAGTTGACACAACCAAATCTGTAAAATGTAGAACTAGAGTTTGAACTGAGGTCTTTCTGATCCTGTCATCATTATGAGACAATATATCTGCGCTCAGGCTGAGCTGACTGCAAAGTTTAACACAGAAGAAGAAGATGTCTAGCATTTACATAAAAGCAAGAACAAATGAAAGTTCAGGAAAAATTCCGCATGAGGAATGGAATGTTCTAATAAAGCAATTCATAGAAAAAGAAAAAAAAATAGAGGAAGGTAAGGGAGGTCTGGAGGTGAGGAGTTTCAATTTTTTGTCAGCTTTATTGAGATATATTTAACCTATGAACTTTTGTAAGTTTAAGGTTTACAGTGTGATGGTTTGATGCACGCATAACTTGCAAAAGAACTATTGCAATATGGTGGCGGGGGGCAAAATGTACATCTCCAAATATGCCTCTTTGATATAAAGTTTATCTTGAATTGATTATTATTATTTTTAAGATTTTTATTTACTTATTTGAGAAAAAGAGGAGAGAGAAAGCATGTGCAGGGGTGGAGGCAGAGTGAGAAGGAGAGAAGGTCTTAAGCAGACTCTGCACTGAGTGTGGAGCCCAACGTGGGGCTCAGTCTCTTGGTTTGGGGGTCAAAACCAAGGGTCAGACACGTCACTAATTGTGCCACACAGGTGCCCCTGGAGTTATTTTTTAGAAACAGCAGGCACAAGAGCAGCCCTGAAAACCCAGTAGAAGTTATCCTTTCTAAGAGACATTTACATTTATAAAGGAAATTTGTACCAAGAAGAGAAGGATGGCTCTAAACCTCTGGAAACACTTATTAATGGAGAAGACAAGGACTTATATTTGCATAAGAGCCTTATCTCTGTTTCTTATGCTTTTCCTGGTAACCTCCCATAATTGTCTTCCTCACCCCCAACATCTTCTTTTGTTTTTAGCTGGAGGTGGCATTTATGGGGATGGCTTAGGCCACTGCATGGAGTTGCTTGGTTTTCCTGAGTACACACCATGTGTACAGGAGGTAGACATGTTATTAAACTTATGTTTATTTTTCTCCTTTTGATCTGTTTTTCTTTTTTTTTTTTTTTAATTATCACAGAGGTGTCTCAGTCAAGAACCTAGCAGAGTAGAGGGGAAATTATTTTCAGTTAGTTAATGTTTCCATCATCTTACATAATTATTTGTGTGTGGGTGCTGTGTTAACATTTAAAATCTTTTCTCTTAGCAAGTTTCAAGTATATAATACAGTATTGTTAACTATAGTCATTAGGCTATATATTAGAATTCAGAACTCAATCATCTTCTAATTGGAATTTTATACCCTCTGACCAACATCTCCCCATTTCTCCCACTTCACAACCCATGCCGAGCACGATTCTACTCTCTGTTATGAGTTTGGCTTATAATTAGAAGGTTCCTTTTGAAAGGATGGCATTTTTTTATAAAGATTTTATGTATTTATTTATGTATTTATGTATTTATTTATTTATTTAGAGAGAGAGCTTGAGATAGCAAGAGAGAGCAGAGTAGGAGGGAGGAGCAGAGAGAGAAGCAGGCTCCCACTGAGCAGGGAGTGATGAGGGACTTGATCCCAGGACCCTGGGATCATGACCTGAACTGAAGGCAGATGCTTAACTGACTGAGCCACCCAGGCCCCGTGAGAAGAGGGCATTTGGACAGAGAATTTTTGGAAATGGGTCAGTTAAATGCGTCAGCAGGTATATGGAAGAAGAGCACTAGAGACAGAAGTAGCACATTTAGTGCAAAGAGATCAAGGCTGGAGCAGGCCTGGTGAAGACATGAAACAGTAAAATGCGGACCAAGTGGCGCTAGAGCTATGTGGGTGGGGGTAGAAAGGGACCTTGGTCAGAGTTGATATTAGGTAACAGAGGCCAGATGATGCATCATAAACTGTAAACAGAACAGATGCTAGGCTCTAAGTACTAGGAGAGCTTGTGATGAACTGCTGAGTGCACACCCAAACGAAGGACCTCTGGATTACATTTTATAATAAAGAAACACAGTTCTGACCAGTATAACACGTTAAAGACTGATATTCAGCTAATGGACAGTAGCTTGCAATTCCTAATTTAATTCAGCAGCATCCATTTATAGAAAAAAGATGCTGGGCCCATAAAATGTTAGTGTCACAGCTATCAGCTGTCAAAATTTTGTTTTCTAAATTCCCATCCATTTTCCCCTTCCTCTACAAAATGTGTTGTGATTTGGCAAAGTTTTAGAAAAGGGGTTTGAACATAGGCTAAGAGAAACTCAGTCTCCAAGGAAAGTTTGTAGTGACTTAGAAATCATGAGATATCATTGTATAATCTGAAAGAACAGGTTTGCTTTTAAAAACTGGTTTGTTAAATTCAGAGAAATATCCCTAAATCCTCCTGGCAAAGTATAGATTGCACCAGCAGTTGAACTTTCATCAAAGGAACTTGGTGAAATGACTTTTGGATCAAAATAATCCTTTCCTTTTTCCATCCAGTTCTGTGGGAACTATCCTTTTAGATGATAAGGATTCTTCTCTCCTAGTATGCATTAATATCTTTCATCCTTTAGAACATCTTGGGGAGAGAGAAATTCCCACTTCTATCCTCAGAAGTTCTCCTGGCTGGATTGATAATTGACACAGAACAGAGTAACAGAAGAAAAACAACAACCAACCAACCAAAAAGCAAAATTTAATTACGTGTGCATGGAGGTCCAGTAATAGACTTGATACCCAAGTAAATGACCAAGGCATGCAGCATTTATGTATTTTAGACAAAGAAATATAAATACGGGAGGAAATGACAGGATAAAGAAAACTTAGTTTGCAAGCTTCTGTTAGTATGGAATTCCAAACGGAAGTCTGTTGGGGGAGTAAATTAATAAAAGTAACACAGTTTGTTTATATAGTCCTCTTCAGCACTGAACTCCCATTGGTGGTCCTAAGGATGCTTCCCAGTCTTCAGTTGAAGGAGGGACACTCATCCTATGAGAGATTTATTTCCTGCGTTCAGCGAGTCAAAGGGTCAAGGTGCCCTTGTATCAGCTGCTTTGTTCAGTAGCTTTAATTCAAAATAATCATTACGCCATTGTAGCATATTTTAGGATGGTCTTCCCTGGGCCCCCACAATCATTAAGCCTTAGGAGTGCAGAAGGAGCCTTCCTGCCAGGGCCTGCATCGTGTGACATTTACATTACTATCCGTGAAACAACATGGCGAAATGTGAAGCGCAGACCATATTCCGGGACCCAGTGAGTTCTTATGTCTTTTTTTCCTTTTACTCCCAAAGAATATGATAAAATAAAATAGGCAGTATGAAAACTCCTGATTTACATAGTAACTGATTTTAACGACTCCTTAATTGTTCCCATATCCTCTTCAACAATGAGAGAAAAGGTGCATCGTAGGCCTTGCTAAATCACAATTTCCATTACATGTTTCCATAGGACATGTGATGTTTGAAGCAGAATATCTAACACATAACAGTTGAAGCGTGGCTAATTGGTTGGCTGGCTGGACGGACGGACGGATGGATGGATGGATGGATGGACAGATGGATGAGTGAATGGATAGATGCACAGACAGAAACATGAATGCATCAGTAAATCAATAGATTGAACTGTTTTTCACACTTGAACATATTAATTAATCTTGATGGACACCTAATATTTAATCTGGTGAAAGATAATACCTAAAATTACCTCCAGCTCTGAAAGTGTATAGTTCTATACATTTTGATTATTTTGCACATTTTGGTCATGTCATGTGTTAAAGAAGTAGTACTTCTTTATGTATAAAATATATATTAGCAGTTGCATATATAAGATTATATGATTATGGGGCTCTTCCATAATTCACAAAATGTTGAAGTAGGTTAAATTCTTTTCAGGGATACAGTGGTATATAATATGTTGCTATATTTTTATTTATTAGTGTCATGTCTTTTTTTTTTTTTAAGTATTCTATATACCAAACATGGGGCTCGAACTCATAGCCTCAAGATCAAGAGCAGCATGCTCCACCAACTGAGTCAGCCAATAACCCCTAGAGTCTTATGTCTTCACCAAAAACAGTATTAGGACTGATAGAAATATTCGAGAACAATAATGAGATGTTCCTATTTTCTAACTGAGGGCACTGAGGCCTGGAATGATCAAAGACAGTTTTAGTTTGTTCTTGTTCGTTGTTACCCAAGGTTCTACTAAAATTACCGATTTTCAGCAAGCAAAATCAGGAAAGAGTTTTAAGGTCAATGGGACTGAGGTCCAACATCACATCTGGATGAATGGAAACCTAAGATACTGAAGCTTCCTAAAGCTGTGTGCTCTTTGTAGTTACCACACACTCTTCTAAGGAGCTTCAACCAAAAATCCTAAAATCTTTGCTGATTTTTCTTTACCTGATGTGTTAAATTTAAAAATTAATCCAATGCCCTCAAATCTGTTTCTTGTTTTACAAAATAGTTTATTGATTAGCCAAGGTCTAAACAAAGCTTCCTACTTGACTCATTGATCAAAATAAGATCCAAGAGCTCATTAACTGGGCTGTCAGATACCTTCATTTATTCATAAGCTTCTTTTTTCCCCACTAACCTTTTACAGTAATAAAAGCAAAAAAAAAAAAAAAAAAAAAGCTTATGTACTTTTTGTTTCACCAAGCATGTATTAGTCACCATTATGCTCTTTTCCAAAGGAGTTTTTGGAGAAAATGTACATTCCCATGTATCTTATTTGGAGGATGAAATCTCCTAGACACCAAACTGTTTAATAGATTATTGTAGCTTTACTAAGAGAAAATGGCAGTCGCTTAATGTTTCTATTCTGGTATCATTAATTGCCAGCATAATCCAACCATAGCACAAAACACCAGCTCAATAAGGGAGTGAAGGATCTTTTGGAAAATGTTCTTTGTATATTTCTGATGGTGAGGGGACTCATTGGTAGAAGTTCTCAAACTTTATCACTAAAATTTGAATCAACTGGTGATTAACTGTGCCTCCTATTTATTCACAGCTTCTCTGTATAGAACCTTCACCAGTTCTGAGTTCAGTTTGGGTAAATGGTCCCATATTTGCATGCATGGACTTGAATGCATATTTACAATATGTCGTCTTTTGCTAGGGTGATTATATAATTTAGCGTCCAGACCAGAACACCTTTGAGAGTCAAAGACAGTCCTACTAATAATCATGTTGGAATAAGCAACTCCTATACAACAGGGTCTTATGATCACCTTACCTTACCTTACCTTACCTTACCTTACCTTACCTTACCTTACCTTACCTTACTTATGGTTGAGGGAATGAGAGATTTTACCGTACCGGCCCTCTCCCCCACACGAGCCCCTTTTCTCACCGAAGACTATCTTGCACATTATTATTCCAGGATGACTTTCAGCACAGACTCTTCCTCTCCAGGCTTTCTAATTCTATGCACCTCAGGTTCCAGTTTTGCAGCGAAGTTCCCTGGTCCCCCAGCTCCCATTGATTAATCTTTCTGAGCAGTACTTAGAGTTTGCACTGCACATCATCATTGGCTCTGAAATTGTTTGCTCTTGTTTCATATATATGTGAGTTTTATCTTCCCGGACATACCCCAGGTTTCTCAGAAGCAGGGAGGAATGCCTTATACTATTTCCTCTCCAGCAGACAACGTATGAATCGGCAGTTAATGCTGCAGTCATATATCCAGTCATTATCCGGGACGTGCTAATGTTTTTCTCCCCCACATCCTGCCACCTTTCTCGCTGCTCCAACTGCACTGGCCTGCGCACCATTTCTTCAACATGCTAGGGACGTTGAACCTGTAGTAGCCATTCAGGTAGCCTCTTGTGTATTCTCTTCCGTTTAGTTACAGGTTGGCTTTCCTTCTTCAGGTTCCTGCTCCAAATTCCTTCTTTAGAAAAGAATCCCTTGGAATTATCTACATTACGTCCTCTTTCCATCCCCTCAGCCTTATTCCCTCAGCTGCTCTCCTTACTTTATTTCTCTACATCATTTCTACTGGATTTCTCTTTCGCTTACTTCTTTTCTAGCATCAAATACACACAAATTGCCATGACTCTGCCCCACCCCAATAATAAATAAGCTTCCCATCTGTCTTGTTCATCCATTATAAACATGTAGAGCTGTGTTATGAACATGGAGAGCCCTCAACAAATTTTTGTATATCTGTTGAAAGACGATAGCAAGGAAGAAAAATATACCCAAATAAACAGGAGCAGTGAAGGAAGGAAAGTATGGAGCAGTTTACTCGAGAAGGAATATGAATCGTGTCTTTCACAATGTGGAACCTCTACTTCTGTACTTGAACTCAGATCTGTCTTTTGACCTCATTTCCTATGAAGTTCCTACTAGCAATGTGATGCTGAATGATCACCCAGGCTAACAGAAATTCTGAGTTTTCCATTTCTAGAAATTCTTCAACAAATCTTCCCCATGAGGAGTTGGATGGAAACTAAGTGCTGTTCTGAAATTTGTTCTCCGTTGAAAGACCAAAAATAAACAAGTATGAACATCATGCAGAGCTATTTTTAATTTTTTCCATGAGATATTAGGTCTGGGAAAGAAAGGGTGTGGAAGCAACGTATAATAGCTGTGTCAGGTACCTTGCATATCACCAACTCCTTACAAGACAAAATTAGCCTCTGTTGCTTTAAAATAACCCTGCATGGGCCCATGAAAATGGTAGGCCACAAACAAAGCATTTTAATGGATTTTCACTTTTGTACTATCAGTGCAGATAAAATTTAACTGCCTCCTCTAAGAGCCTTTTCTAGAGATGTAGCAGTGCATGTAAAATTTGTTTGGCCTTCAATCCACCCTCTTTTTCTTTGTTTTTTTTTTTTGTTGTTGTTTCATTTTTTGGGAAAAAAACCCACCCTTGCCATTTTGAGAGTCACTCTTTCCCATCTGTGGTTATATGGTTAGAATAGAAGCTGCCACCTTTTAATATGATCCTGGGAGTAAACACATGGTTTAGGCTCAGATCATCATCATAGCTCAAGGTGTACATCGGATCAAACCCAGACCAGTGAGAACCTTCCTAATGGTTTTGTTAAATTTGAGCTAGAAGGAAAGGCCCTTTCCTCCTCGGCCACAGAAGCCTGGAAATTAGTAAGACTTAAACTGCCCTTTATATGTAAAAAAGTAGTATTCACTTTTTTCTCTAAAAATCAAAGACAGCAAACAAAACTAAAACAAACAAAATCACAAGAAACTCGCCCACACACAACAACAAAAGTGTGAAACAGAGTTTGACTGTATTTGAGTACCTGGTTCCAGTTGCCCAACATAAACTCTAAAACCATCCTTTCCTTTGCTTTAATTAAATGATTCAAGAAACTATTTTCCAGCACTTTTCTGCATGTTTGGTTTTCTGTTGCTCATTTTTGGGCTCTTAAACTCTAATTTATGTTCTTAATGTTATTTTGACTGGGGGGTGGGGGGGTGGGACGGGGGGCTTTTCTCCTGTGATGCCTCTCTTGAAATCCCAGATCAAATTACTCTCTCCCTCTTCTCCACCATTTATTCAATTTCATGTTCATACTCCTATAATTTTATATCTCCGTGCAGGGCATTTTTTTTTGCCTGTGAGTTTCCACTGCTGTATTCTCTATGTTTTGTAAGGAGCAAAGTTCTGTTTTTAACACCATTGCTACAACTCAGCACTTTAATCTCAAATATTAGGTTCTCAGTAAGTGTTTGAATTCATAAATGACCTTGGAAATTGGGTTCTTTTTGTCTAGTTAAGAAACTTAGGATAGTCCACTGATGTCACTCCTGATATTTGACAGAAACAGTCATTCGGAAGCACATTAATGCCGAATTGTGTATTTGACAGTCGCTAAGACTTAACTAGACTTACGCGGTTATCATTTTGGAATATATATAAGTATTAAATCACTAAGGTGTGCACATCTAAGTAATGTGCTACATGTCGGTTATACCTCAAATGTGTGTGTGTGTGAGTGTGTGTGTGTGCGCGCAGAGGGCAAGAAGGGAAGAGTATAGGCTAAAATATGGGACACACAGTATGATCGCAGTTTTGAAAAAAAACAAGGTATAGTGTTATTATAAGTGGACAACATATAGATTAGTGGTTTTCTTCCCTATATTTCTGTGTTCTCAAATTAATATGTATTACATAAATAATTTTTGAAGTCCGAAAGTAAAGCCTCTCTGTGTCACGGGACCTCTTGGAACACATTGTTCTCCATCACGATGCAGGAGTGTCCACTAACTTCTGGCCAGTGACCCACTATTCTACATGGAGTGGAAAACCTCCTCCATCTGTTCCTCTGCAACAGGTTGATTCTTCACAGTTTTTGCATTGTCTGAAATAAATAAGCACACCCCTGGGGTGGGGGAAACAAGCAGGTAAATAAGCTTCAGCAAAATGACATTGATTGGAGGCAAATGCTTTCTTGTCATATAGGACTTTTTGGTCAATTCCAGTCCTTTACTTTTGCGACCTCAGCTATCCTCTCTTCTTTCTGTTCATCAGAATTACTCCTATCTTTCTCTGCTCTTCTTCTGGGTATTTTATTATAATCTCTTAATTAAAATGACACTCAAGATTAATTTGCATTTGAAAAAGAAAGGTGTGCAATAGTGTCGTACGTCAAAATGTTCCACATCTGAATATTGCTCTACTTAACTCACTTTGCTTCTCATGCTACATGATTTAACTTTTAATATGAGTAAGGTATTTACTTACTGTTTACTTACTGAATTTTTCTTTCTATTAAATGTACAGGATAGGAATAATAAGAACGGCTTTACAAGGATGGGCAGTGGTCATTCCAAGGGGTCATTTGATTTCAGGATTAGTAACATACATGTTCATGCAAAATTACACATATGCTACACTTTTGTGTAAACTATAATTTCATCATCTGGATAGGTTTCACGGAGGGACATTTAAAATATATTTTTGTGAAAGATTTAAATCGAGAAAAGCATTCAGGGGAAAAATAAAGCGATACTTCTATTGTTATGATTAGGCCAGTAGAAGATTCAAGTAGAGTGTACATTGAAGAACCTTTCTAGTAGAACCTTCCCAGGCTTAGTACGCTGTATTTATCTTGGCCCTGGAAGAGGTAGAGGCAGTTCTATGTAAAGTTTATTTGATAAGAATCACTCATAGTTAACTCAAGCTAAATTTTAAGAAAAATAAGGTCTCTAGATGCACATGCTTTCCGACACTAGAAATGGATTTACATTTGTTTGTAAATGGAGTTACATTGGCTTAAATTCATGGTTTTTTTTCTGTGTCTAGGGTTCAACCTTGAAGCTATTTTAACCATTCATAAAAATATAGTAACAAGACCAAATATCTCATCCCTATACTAGAAAAACCTACCACACATGAGAAGTCAAAATTTTCCCCTTGTTTTCAATTTCCATATAAGTCATCTGAGGCTTTTATGGAAGTCAAGCATACAGTTATATAATTAGCATAAATGCTACCGTGTTGACCCTGAGCTAGATGCTAAAGACAGTTTGTTAGTTCCTCATCATAAAGACAAATTCCATAATCTCTAACGTCGCCTTCCAAGGTTATTTTCTGACTCTCCATTCTCATTTCTCATTTATGACTTCACACTATGTAGCTCAAACACATTGAACTCATTACGTTTCCCCAGATATACCTTAATTTGTGTATGTCTCTGGGTGTGTATGGGTCTGTGTGTGTGTAGAATATTTTCCTCACCCCTCAAAAACTGGGACACATTATTTTTCAAGGTAGGTGGGTTTCTATTAGGTAGGCAAGGGCCTGACTTACGCATCAACCTAAATTTGATCTTAGCTCTGTCACTGATCAGCTCTTAGGCTCTGGACAGGTTGCACGATCTCTTTGTATCTCAGTTTCTTCATGACTCAAATGATGATACTGTAGCATCAAACTGGGAGAAGAGCTTTATTTCTATACAGATATGTTCTCTTTGTACAGTTTCAGGTACTTAGGGGTTGTTTGGGTAAAGACTGCCAAAAAATACATAAAGTGGAATTAAGATAATTGTTTCTACACTGTTATTTCTCTGGCCTGATGATGCACATATTAATCTTAAAAATAAAACTGTCAGTTATTTTACCAGCAAAAATAGGTTTATTCAAGAGTAACAGAGAATTGCAATCTGAAATCTGCACACTCTGGCACAATCATAGGCAAGTCCTGAAAACAAAGGAGACGACGCTCTTTCATGGAGGGGAGGAGGGGGTTGGGAAGGCTTCTATAAGCAAAGAGTCCGTTGGCATAAACTGGGAGACTGAGGTACAGTTGGCTTCTCACTGGCTGAACTGTGACCCTCTCTCATTGATTGGGCTGTTGCCAAGGCAGGAGGAAATCTTTTTTTTTTATTTTTCCCACTTGAGTAACAAAATAGCTAAAATCATATGGACTTGCAAGGTCTCTCTTTTCCTGTAGGAGTCCACAACCAATGAGTGATGGTATGAAAGAGCCCCTGCTGACCTCCCAACTCCATTATTTATTTATTCATTTATCTATCTATCTATCATCTATCTATCTATCATCTATCATCTATCTATCATCATCATCTATCATTTATCTATCTATCTATTTTTAAATATTTATTTATTTATTCATGAAAGACACAGAGAGAGGCAAAGAGAGAGAGGCAGAAACAGGAGAGGCAGGCTCCTTGCAGGGAGCCTGATGCAGGACTCGATCCCAGGACCCCAGGGTCACGCCCTGACCCAAAGGCAGGTGCTCAACCACTGAGCCACCCAGGTGTCTCAACGCAACTCCATTTTAAACAAGGTTTCCTTTTGTTAATTTTCACACATGGATAGGAAAAAAAGATAACTTTAGTGAGAAACGGTACATGTGTATGTCTTTAATGTAGACTTCAGCTGAGAAAACAAGCACTGGGATTTTTGCTGTATTTCCAGTAGGAACCAGAGACACGTATTCCTGCTCATCCACCTGTACATCATCAGAGTCACCTGGTACCTTAAAAAATACAATGTCCATGTTTCCCTGGCCCCCATAATGTGATGATCATTCTGCAGGTCTAGAGTAAATCTGCAATGTCTTGTAATTCTCATTCACAGTCAGATTGGAATGGTCACTATGATTATCTTCTCTGCTTCCTTCTCCTCTTTTTAATCTTTCTGGGATCTCTTTTTTTTTTTTCTTGAGAGACTTTCCTTTCTTAATTTATTTATTTTTATTAGAGTTTGATTTACCAACATATAGTATAACACCCAGTGCTCATCCCTTCAAGTGCCCCCCTCAGTGCCCGTCACCCAGTCACCCCAACCTCCGCCCACCTCCCCTTCCACTACCCCTTGTTCATTTCCTAGAGTCAGGAGTCTCTCATGTTCTGTCTCCCTCTGCTATCTCTTACTATATTCAATTATTATACTCAATCCCATCTGAAAAGCTAACTGAAGGCATCCCTACTCTGCCCCTGTTGGTGTACATTCATTCATTTGTTCTTGCCACAAATACTTAGTGAGTGACTTGTGTGTGCCGGGCACTACTGTACCTGCTAGGGGCATTGTTTCTTGTTTGTTCTAATGGTGGTACTGCTGAGCAACAAGGATTCAGACGCCTGAGTTCTAATCCTGGATGAGTCGTTGCTAGCTGTTGCATAAACCATGGGGTCTATAACTTCACTCATTCCTCTTTCAACATTTTTAGCATGTGGATATCACTGTCTAGATTGTGAAGTTTAACATGGGAACTTTTATTGTACTTTCACTTTATATGTTGACCAACATGCTATTGTTTTATTAATAGCAATCTCAGCATTCAGGAAGACAATATATAAGAAGTGAACAAGTGACTTTTTCACAACGGGTTTGCCGCCAGAACACAGGTGTCATGAAAACCACCACTAAACCTAAACCAAAATGGGAAAGGAAAAGACTCACATCAACATTGTCGTCACTGGACACGGAGATTCGGGCAAGTCTCCACTACTGGCCATCTCATCTACCAATGTGGTGGGATCGACAAAAGATCAAAAAAAATTGAGAAGGAGGCTGCTGAGATGGGAAAGGGCTCCTTCAGGTATGCCTGGGTCTTGGATAAACTGAAAGCCGAACGTGAACATGGTATCACCACGGATATCTATCTCCCTGTGGAAATCTGAGACCAGGGTATTATTATGTAACCATCATTGATGCCCCAGAACACAGAGACTTTATGAAAAGCAAGGTTTACGGGCACATCTCAGGCTGTGCTGTCCTGAGTGTTGCTGCTGGTGTTGGTGAATTTGAAGCCGGTGTCTACAAGAATGGGCAGACCCGTGAGTGTGCCCTTCTGGCTTACACACTGGGTGTAAAACAACTAACTGTTGGTGTTAACAAAATGGATTCCTCAGAGCCACCCTGCAGCCAAGAGAGATGCGAGGAATCGTTAAGGAAGTCAGCACCTACACTAAGGAAATTGGCTACAACCCTGACACAGTAGCATGTGTGCCAATTTCTGGTTGGAATGGGGACAACATGCTGGAACCAAGTGCTAACATGCCTTGGTTCAAGGGATGGAAAGTCCCCCGTGATGATGGGAATGCCAGTGGAACCACACTGCTTGGAGCTCTGGGTTGCATCCTGCTGCCAACTCATCCAAATGATGAACCCTTGCGTCTGCCCTCCAGGACGTCTACACAGTTGGTGGTTTTGGTACCGTCCCTGTGGGCTGAGGGGAGACTGGTGTTGGTAACCTGGCATGGTGGTCGCCTTTGCTCCAGTCAATGTTACTACTGAAGTCAAGTCTGTTGTAATGCACCATGAAGCTTTGAGTAGGGCTCTTCCTGGGGACAACGTGGGCTTCAATGTCAAGAACGTATCTGTCAAAAATGTTCATCGTGGCAACGTGGCTGGTGACAGCAAAAATGACCCACCAACGGAAGCAGCTGGCTTCACGGCTCAGGTGATTATCCTGAACCATCCAGGCTAAATCAGTGCTGGATACGCACCTGTGCTGGATTGTCACAGAGCTCACATTGCTTGCAAGTTTGCTGAGCTGAAGGAGAAGATAGATCATTGCATCATCGCTCTGGAAAAAAGCTGGAAGATGGTCCCCAGTTCTTGAAATCTGGTGATGCTGCCATTGTTGAAATGGTCCCTGGAAAACCTGTGTGTGTTGAGAGCTTCTCTGACCATCCTCCTCTGGGCTTTGTTGTTCGTGACATGAGACAGGTGGTTGCTGTGGGTGTCATCAAACAAATGGACAAGAGGCGGCTGGAGCTGGCAAGGTCACCAAGGCTGCCCAGAAAGCAGCTCAGAAAACTAAATGAATATTATCCCCAACACCTGGCACCCCGGGCTTAATTGGTGGTGGAAGCACGTCTCAGGACGGTTTGTGTCAATTGGCCATTTAAGTTTTATAGTAAAAGACTGGTTAGTGATAACAATGCATCATAAAACCTTCAGAAGGAAAGAATGTTTTGTGGACATTTTTTTTTTATTTGTGTGTGTGTGTGTGAGTTTTAAGTTATTGGTTTTTAAAATCAGTACTTTTTAATGGAAACAACTTGACCAAAAATCTGTCACAGGATTTTGAGACCCATTAAAACAAAAGTTTAATGAGAAAAAAAAAAAGAAGTGAACAAGTGAAAAAATATAAGGTGTGTTAAGTTCTATGGGGGGCCAAATTGGATGCTTGAGAAGAGGCAGCAAAATAAGATTGGATGGGTTGATCAAAGAAAGTTTCTTGAGAAGGTGGTAGTTACGTTTGTGTATGGAAATGGCCCAAGAAAGCCAAGAGCAAAGCACGTGTGTCAGAGGTAGAAGCATATCTGAAGGCTTGCATCTGAGAACCCCTTGGAATATTCCAGAAACTGAGAGGCCACTGCACAACTCTGCTCCCCATGACAGAGCAGTTGGCTCCTCCACAGGGGTTGCTGCCCAAGGCTCGAAGCTGGCTGGAGCGCTGCGTGCCCTAAAGCCATCCTCTGCCCTTGGGCATGACAGCTGCCCCCTGAAGTCGTGGCCAGTGTTCCCACCAAAGGCACCTCAGATTTGTCTGCTTACGCTGCGACAAGCGTGGCTAAAGCCACCCACCCATGAGATGATCGCCAGGGCAGTTACTTGCCTAGAACCTCTCTCTCATTGGGACCCTCTGACTCTTTTTATGTAAACATTTCACATGATGCCATGAGTCCAAAGCTGTGCCCCGTTACATTTGAAATGTCTTACGAGGTTTTACTGAATCAGTTCTTCCAGACTTATTTAGGCACTTGTTGTTGACACGTGGCTAAGAGTTGTAATCCAGAGTCATAGTGGGATTTACGCTTTCACTTCGCAACTTAATTGCTATAGGACATCTTATATGCATAGTTTAAATGTTGCATTAAAAAATTAACCACAAACGTAGTAGCTTCAATCACCAGCCATTTGTTAGCTCACACTTTTGTTATTCAGAAGTCTGGGCACAGTCTGACTATAATGCCAGCCCAGGGTTTCAACAAAGCTGAACTCAAGAACCCAGCTGGGCTCTCCCGCGGAGCCCGAGGTAGCCCAAGCTCACATGATTATGGCAGCGCTCAGCTCTGCGCTGCTGTAGTACTGGGTTTCCCACTTCCTGGCTAGCTGCTTTCAACGGCCAGATGCTGCCTTCACGCCTTTCCATGTGGCGCCTTCAGTCTTCAAGCTAGCGACAGGGGACCTCCGTCGTGTTGAGTCCTTCACACTCTGGGAATGCTTTCTCCATGGAGAACCGGGTACTGTCCAAGGCTCACATCATGAGGCCAGGCCTACCCAGAAAAGGTTCCTTTCTTAAACTCAAATGTGTGATATAACCTAACCCTGCAGTGACTTTCCCACCAAATTCAGAGCACGCAGGCGTACTTGAAGGGAGCAGCAGCAGGGACCCTGGAGGCAGCTTCAGAACTGTCTACTGGGGCAACTGGGTGGCTTAAGGTGAGTGTCTGCCTTTGGCTCAGGTCATGACATCAGGCTCCCTGCCCAGTGGAAAGTCTGCTTCTCCCTCTGCCCCTCTCCATCCCTCTGCTCCTGTGATTTCTCCCTCAAAGACATAAGTAAAATCTTTTTTAAAAAATAAAAAAAAAGGTCTACTTCCCACACCTGTTAAGACTTCAAGTCAAAGATTCCTTCTCTGCAAATAGAGGATGATAGTAGGCTTAGTCTTTGAAAATATTCCTTTGGTAACTGATGCAAAGTGTTTGCTATGGTCACTAGCATGTGAAAGCTCTTCTAAAATATCAATACTTTATACCATTCTTCCTTTTTAAAAATATTTTATTTATTTTTTATCTATTCCCTGTGGGGAGCCTGATGCAGGACTCCATCCCAAGACCCCGGATCACGCCCTGAGCCAAAGGCAGATGCTCAATCCCTGAGCCCCCCAGGAATCTCTATATTGTTATTTCTATTACAACTATCACCAGCACCTCCTCCCCCATAGTCCTTAGGTATAATTTGGAGTGGCCTGTGGCAGATGGCACATCCTTTATACTCATGTTCCCCACTCCTTTCTTCACTCTAAAATGATTATTTGACAAAGAGCCCAAGGACCCTCTTGGCTCCAAACAGATCCATGGGATATTTTCTTCCTTACCCCTCACTTAGGATGTGATTTCTCACTTAATACAATGAGGCTTCTCTATGTACCCATTTCCACCCTCCCATCATGAACTGTTCAAAGAGAGACAAGTTATTATTTAACATGTATAATCAGACAAAACTATTTTCACACCCTGGCTCTATTGGGGTATTTAACTTCAGAAAGCCTCCACTTCCTTCCGTCTTACCTAAGAAAGTTTCATTAATGATGGCCTCCATACAGAGTGGCATTAGAACTGAACTGCTCTATACTGACTTCCAGATAAATTATAGCTATTGTTAGTAATACAAATTACCACAATTTATCATGCTACTTATGCAAACTACTCATGTTGAAAATTTTCAACCTCAAACACCTAAAAAAAACATTTAAAGTGATATTTTGTTTCATTTTTCTAAACTGGAGACAAAAGACAAACATGACTAATTGTTCATTCTTGCTTCTATTCTCTCCAATTTATTCTGGGTGAAGCTTCAAACCCTTTTCATCACACAACATGAAGAATGCTGTATAGGTGTGGCTTTTGATGGATGTGACATCTGTAGGCGTTCCAGTTACTTTTTCTTACCCCGAGCATTCAGGCAGATTGAGTCATGAATGGTAGTGGGCTGATCTCTTCGACTCATGACATGGACTGTCTCTCCACCTGAACCCCTTTACTCCAGGTGTGGTATCCCTACAAAGAACAAGCAAAGTGAACCACCAGCATCAGCAAAGGCTTTTCACAAAGTGAAAACTAAAATAGGAGGAAATCTATCTACTACCTTAGCACCCTAAAGAGCTTGAAATGGATTCGGTGACATTTGATGTTTCCCTTATTGGTATATTATCTCCAAGGTTGAGCTGTTTTTATTATGTTTAAAGATAATATTGCCATTTCCTTTTTCTCTTCTTTTCTTTTTGAACGATATAGCATTGTTTTCCAGAATTCCAAGTGCATTCCAAGTGAAGCCATGCTCCACTGAAGGGTGACTTTTGTTGTTTGATACAGACATTTTGATTGTACACTTAAAGCATTTCATGTTCCATTTTTGAATAAATAGAGAGAGGGTTGATTCACTAAAGAAATACTGATTGAACACCTATTTTTTGCCAAGCACACAGTTAGACACTGTAGATATGGATATGGGGCATAGAGCTGTGTTAAAAGAATAATCAGGAGCCAGACTGTCCAGAACTAGCACTTACTGCCCAAGGGGACTTGGGTGAGCTACCTAGTATCTTTTTGCTTCAGTTTATTTAACTGTATAATATGGATTATAATACCATGTACATCATAAGGTTGTAGTGAGGAGTAACCAAGTTAATATTTGTAGAATACTTTTTAAAGATTCATTTATTTATTCATGAGAGACAGAGAGAGAGGCAGGGACACAGGCAGAGGGAGAAGCAGGCTCCATGCAGGAAGCCTGGCATGGGACTTGACCCCAGGACTCTGGGATCACGACCTGAGCCAAAGGTCAACCACTGAGCCACTCAGGTGTCCCTTGCAGAATATTTAAAATATTTTATTTATTTATTACAGAGAGAGAGAGAGAAAGAGAGTATGAGCCACCCAGGTGTCCCTTGCAGAATATTTAAAATATTTTATTTATTTATTACAGAGAGAGAGAGAAAGAGAGTATGAGCCACCCAGGTGTCCCTTGCAGAATATTTAAAATATTTTATTTATTTATTACAGAGAGAGAGAAAGAGAGTATGAGTGGGAGGAGGGGCAGAGGAATAAGCAGACTCCCAAGTGGATCCCGAGGCTATGAGATCATGACCTGAGCCGAAGTCAGACACTTGACCACCTGAGCCACCAAGCATCCCTTGTAAAATATTTTAAACGCTGCCTCACATATAAGAAATTTTATGTAAGTTTTAAAAGCCATAATAGGGATCCCTGGCTGGCGCAGCGGTTTGGCGCCTGCCTTTAGCCCAGGGCGCGATCCTGGAGACCAGGGATCGAATCCCACGTCGGGCTCCCGGTGCAAGGAGCCTGCTTCTCCCTCTGCCTGTGTCTCTGCCTCTCTCTCTCTGTGACTATCATTAAAAAAATAAAATTATAAAAAAATAAAAATAAAAATAAAAGCCATAATAAAAGTGGGATATTTACCTTCATGTAGTTCAGTCTTTGGGTGGGGTAAGGGCCACTAACTGTATTTCATTGTATGTTATTAATAATTAAATCTTCATAGAAGTAACATGGCATAACACCTAATACAGTTGGGAAAGAGAATTGTGAGGAGAATAACGAAGGCTTCAAGGAAGGATGATGCTTGGTTTGCATTTTGAAGACTGAGTAGGAACTGATGAAGAATATGGGAGAGAGATTTCTAGGCACTGTGTCCTATACTGAACAACATGGACAAATGGTGAGAACCATGAGGCCATGGAAGAGGGAGTCATGGGCAACAAGGGTGATGGGGATGTTTGTTGATTGTTTTGTTGTTATTGTTGCTTGTTTGCTTCCTTCCTATGATGGCAGCAAAGAGTCACCGAAGTACTAGGATCAGAAGTAGTTGAAATCACAGAGCTCAGGCATACTGTATGTAAGGAGGCAGCAGGAGGAAGAGACTGAAGTTGGGGGGACTGGCAAGGAGGCTAAACCAATAGGCACGTGCCCCATGACTCAAAAGTAGTGGAATCAAGGTGGGCATAGAGATAGAGTATTTGACTGATGGGAAGTGAGCAGCGGAGAGGAAATACATTTGGGCCACTGGGTGAAGAAACACAAGGAAATTGACTTAGGAACTCCTCATCATTCCTGGTGTAGTTCACCCATTCACACTGCATGTCAAAGAGAAAAAAATGTCATTACTTTTGGCAATATTGATGGCAAAAGTCGTATCAGCAGAAGTTCACGAATCGGGCATGCAACATTAGACTAAGGGCACTTGCCTTTATAATTAGAGAATTAGAGAAGAGTGGAGTTATAAAGCTTCTAATCCTCACTCCCATGGATCAGAGAGATTAAGGATTTAGATGAGATTTAGGTACTTTGTTAACTTCAACACAACTAAAAGTGCATGAACTCTGTAATTAGTTAGACCTGGTTTGAATGAGCCAATAGATCTGTTATTCTGGAAAACTCAGTTTAGTTTCTGTTTTCTCGTTTGTAAAATTACCATGGTTAATTGACATTAGCCAGGTATTGTCATTGGCATGATGGCCAATGACAAAGAGAACAGACATGTTAGCAAAGAGGGATGCTACCGATGAGCCCAACATCATGGTTCATACTTAGTAAGGCTGATCTAGCCAACCTTGGAATGTTCAAGTCGCCAGCAGGAGACCGATGCTAAGCATTACTCCTCAAGGTGCCAACCAGCTACTGCATATCTATTTGGGTCCCCTTTACCATAGAAGAAATAGTGGTTCATTCATGTAGGAATAGATACTTCTTCTGGGTTTGGGTTTGCTTTTCCTGCCCATGGGAATTACTTATACAGTAATTCCACCCTTATGCATATATCTAAGTGAAACTCTTATACATGGACATTGAAAGACATAAGTATGAGCCCCATTGTTCTAACAAAATAACTGGAAACAACACCTTCCTGCCTATCATTAGGAGAGTGGATGAATGAATAGACTGTAATATAGCAAAACAGTTGAAGGTTGGAGTGAAAGCACCATCAGAATGGTCAGCAATATGGATGAATGTTCTAAAAAATATTAAGTGAAAAACATTGCATTTATGATAATACATTTTTATGAAATTAAAAATAAGATAGATAATGTGTATAACAAAATAAGCCTATAACTATAGTTATATAACTATATAACTACGCAGGTAAATAACTATACATATATATATATGCATTCACACATTTTTAGGAATAAAACAACGCGCAAAAAAGTAAGGAAATGACCAATATGTGATGAGAATGAATATTTCTGGGAGAAGTCTTGAAGATAAGATGGCGAATCATTTGATTAGATGTAGGCTATATTCAGAGTGGTAGGTTCTTGGTACTTATAGCATGATTCTAACCAACTAAATAACCAAGTAACTAAAAAAACAAACGAATGAAGGTCATGCCTAAATGAATGGTGTCATCAAGAATTATAATATGTGTATTATCATCACAAATTATAATTAATTCAATTCCATGCAGTGAAGTCCTATGTGTGTATGTACACGAGTGTGTGTATGTGCATCCATGTTTTTGCGTTTAGATGAATTAAACGCATTTTGATGCATTTAAATTGCATTTAGAGAATTAAAGTCAATGGTGAATCAGAAAAGTGTTTCCCTAGAATATATATATGCTGCTGGTACTTATGTATCTGTGATGGTTCTCAAATGTGTACACACCGTTTAGCAAGTCTCTTCTCAAATGGTGGAAACCAGTTCCCCTCCCCTGAGTGTGTGCCAGATTTGTGTCTTGCGTCCGATGAATGAAATGTGGTAGTGGTGATGGCAGGTGACTTCTAAACTGTGACATAAGAAGCATAATGGCTTTTGACTTTCTGTCTCTTCTGGATCACTTGGTGGGAGAGAAGCCGGCTGCCATATCATGAGACAGAGTTGCCGTATTTAGCACATAAAATACAGGACACAGTTACATTGAATTTCAGATAAACAAAGTATGTTCTTTTTGGTATAAATATGTCCCTTGCAATGTTGGGGACATACAGGAAAATTTTATTTGTTGTTTACCTGAAATCCAAATTTACCTAAGCATCCTATACTTTCTCTTAGGACGCCCATAACAAGCGAGAGGTCTGTATGGCCAGGATTGGGTTTCCCTGCCAGAAGCCATCCGAGAGAGCCAGCTTGGAGGCTGATCCTCCAGCCCCGGTCAAGCCTTCAGATGACTACAGCTCCTGGCTGGTGCTTTGAGAGACCCTAAGCCAGAATCACTCAGCCAAATTGCTCTTGAAAATCTGAACCACAGACACCATAAAATAACAAATACATGTTTTATACTGCTAAGTTTTGAGATAATTTGTTTCATAACATATATAACTCATTAAGCAAATATCTAATCAATCATGGTTTTTAGAATTATAATCTAAAAAGGAAGCAACTGACATAGATCACTTGTTTCAAGAAATCTCTCAATATTTAATTGTTTTCTTTGTTCTAACCCCAACATCATTAGGCCTTACATGGCGATTAGTTCACTGAATTCTGACTTATTTTAGAATAGTCAGTTTTCAGGGTTCACTAAAACTGTTCTGTCCTAGAACAAATGAGTCCTTTTTATCTCCATGCAACCACAGTCTATTTTCCTAATTCTGATTTAGATTTCAAGAGAAGGAAAGGGTGTGCATTTTGATGGAAAGTAAAGGCTGTCATTTTACAAATGAAAGTGCTTCTATTTCTTAAAGTGAGAAAAATATCTTCCTTCCCATACTCCCAGTAGGATGATATGGGTCAATTAGTTTTCTCTGCTTCATCATAAGCAGGTTCTGTGACCACTTTTTCTCTTTGTTGATTACTTGGCAGGTTTTTTTTCCCTCTATAATATACCATATTCCATCATTTTCCTTTAAATCCTACATAGATATTTGTCTCTAGATATTTACCTTTTTTCTCATTTCCACATTTACCATCTATATGAGTATTTTTCTATGCCCACAAAATACACCACAGTTGTTTTGTGCTTTGTACTCTACCTCTCCCCCACCCCTGCCCTCAACTCCCTTCCACCTGCTGGCCCAGATACCCCAAAAAGAAATGCACTATGATTGTGGCTCATGTGGAAGAGTGAGAGCACGATGCTATGTGTCCTGATGTTTAGGAGTCCTTAGTTACAGCTTGCAAATACCTCTGTCCTCCCCTTTAAACAGTTTACCAGCTTAAATTTCCTCAAGAGATTTATTTGCCATAATAACTCTTCATGAATAAGATGGCAGCATAATGGAAAAGAACAAACTGCAGGGCTACTTAGGGGTAAAAAGAACAGCACATGACTTCTCATATTCACCACGCAGGATTCAGTGTGGATCACATGATGGGGAATGCCTCAACTTTCCTTCTAAAGGATTAACACAGCTGTGAACTAACTGCAGGACATTTCCTCCTATAGTAGTTTACTCTTAATTTGTGTACTTCTCGGTATAGTAGAAAGCATACCGCCGTAGCAATCAGAAGACCTGGCGTCATCCCTGGTTTTGCCACATTTAACTATCTGGTTATTGAAAATAAAATAGTCTCTTCACTCTAGCAACTAGGTTGACCCTATATCCACAATTCCTATTTTATTTTCATTTTCTATGGTTTTGATTTTTAATTTCTAGCTCAATAGTCTATTACTTATTGAACGTCTTCTTATATTAAACCAACTCAAATCCTTTGTGGGTCAAATATTGAAAATATAAAAGAATATGAAAGTGGCTGCTGTCCTTCTGACATGGAGCAGGATCCAGATAATTTATATCGATTATAGTACAATATATTAATTTTCACAATTATATAAAATTGACATCTTTTAGCCATTTTTTGTTTACTTGGTTGTTCAGTGTCCCTTCTGTGAAAAGTGTCTCTTTTGGTGCACATTAACATGATACATAAATCATTACACCACTTCCCCACCCCCATATGCCTGCCTCTACCACAGTCCTCCTCGTCTCTGAGATTTTCATCTTTTTCTTTTTAGACCTCTCACCAGCTCACTAGCTCATATACCATTGTCCACGATTCCATAAATACTCCCACCTCAGGTTCTTCCTTCAATATAAAGTGCAGAACCAGGCACAACTCTTGAGCCTCTGCCTATTGAAAAAATTTCCCATTGATATTTTCTCTCACGGTTATGCCTAAGTATACCTCCAACATCCTTGACATCAATTTTTGGCTTGCATACCACATATGAGCTAACCCATCCCCCAAATGTATAGAAGTTGTTTTCTTCCTTTGGTGGTGATATAGGATCCTCTCACTGGCCATAGGTTTGAATTGAGAGACAGATGCTGGAGGGAATTGTGAGAGGGGAATTGGGGCTACTGGCTCATTCAGCCTGCCCATGCCCTCCGGTCCTGCTCGAGCTTAATCCTGGGTATACCATTTTCATCTTTGATGAATTACTGCTGTCCTGCTCGACCTTATTGCTTGCTAGGTCTAACAGAACACAACACCTGATGGGCAGTTACATGGTGTCCCATGGTCACGCACTTTGTCTCTACCGAGGCCTATTAGTGTCCCGGGAGCTGTTTACTAGGTGGTATGATTCTCTACTGCAGATGCGTAGAGGGCCTCACTCCACAACTGTGATTTTCCCACTAGGCCCCGTCAGAACTCCCACCCTGTACCTCTTCCCAGCACTTCTAGCTCTACCACTGTAGGCTCTTTTGTGTAATATGGCCCTAGGAATAGACTTGCTTCCACCAGGGCCTGGACCTCCTGGAGAACCATCGTGTGCTCTAGGCCTCACTCAAAACCGAGAGTTTGAAGCATTGAAGCTAACGTGGTAATTCAAGGTGTGAAATATATGATCTCTAGAATCTGAAGAAACTTCCCAGGGATTACGGTTCATTCTTTATGGTAGGGGATACAAGATGCTGCAATTTGTCTTTGATTCTTCAGAGCCGTTTCCATATTCCCCTGATCACCAGACCCAAAAAAACTGTATTGATGTGGCAACTCCCTGAATGCATAAGTTGCAATTACAAAAACTGGCTTAAGCACAGGAACTAAACAAGCAAGTTTAGTTTAGTTTAGTTTAGTTTAGTTTAGTTTTTAGTTTAAGCAACCGTCCTCAACCTCCTGCTCATGCTTTCCCACTTTCTTTTGATTTTACATTAAGAGGCGCTCTTGTTGCCTGCCCATCTGTTTGGTTCCTATGTGTGCTGTGTTCTATTAAACATCTTCACAACCCTGTGTAGGTCACGACCTCTTGGCTGATGCATCTTATCAGTTTATAATTATGAACCCCTGGGATCCGGAATAAGCAATGCCACCTGGCTTCAGTTGCTTTGGAACCCCCGTATCCACATTGCTATTAGCGAGCCAGTTCTGTGAGAGCCTCTTTTATTCAATCTTGCCTTGCAGAAGAGAAACACTACTAACTTTTTTCTTGACGTTTGTTGTCTGTCAGCAGAGCATTACAACCTAGGTGAATAGTGTCATCTTGGCCTTTTCAAGAAAAGGAATACTTCTGTCTTTACATAACATATCCACTGCAGCCTGTTTACTTACCTGAGCCTTTTAATCCTTTCCTTCACTATCTGAAATGGCACCTTGGCATTTCCACTTTGCTTAGAATTGGTCATCACTTTCCTCTGCTTTGAGAAGCTACTCTACCAGCATGTCCCGCCATTTCCTAAGGTTTTGCCAAAGTGTTAGATCGCAGCTCTCAATCCTGCTTTAGCTTTAATGGTCTTGGTCTCTTTGATCAAGTACCATCAAAATCCAAGCTACCAACTCACCCCCACTTCCTATACTTTTCAAAAACCTGAATTATTGATCTGGTCAGTGTATTCTTATGTACTGGAACATTCCCCAAAGCTATCACTGAAAGGAAGGATCTCTGCCCCCATGTACCACCCAGAAATGGGTCCTTATTACCTGCCTGAAAAGATGATGTCATGTCAAAACCTATATTTCTCAGACTTCTCCTGACTCAAAAGAACCTTTTTAAATCCATTTACAACATACTTAAGGTCATATTTACCCTGAACAGGCGCTTATGTGATATGACTCTGTTTTCCTTGCTTATGTTTTTCAAATGGTAAAACAATCTGATTTTGCAGATTGGACCCCAGGTTGAAAACTTGGCTTTCAGAGTTGTCGCCTATGGGCTGCAGTGGCAGAGGGGAGGGAGCGCAGCCCCGGAGAAGAGGGGCCTGAAGGCAGGGGCTACCAGGGGAGGATGGGAGTTGTCAGATGCCTAAATCAGGGGACACAGACAGGTCGTCAGCACCTTGTCACCATCCATCATGTGACTTCACACACCTAGCCTCTGGGAAATAGATCTGGAGACAGAAGGTTGCAATATATCAGCAATCAAGAGAGACATTTGGGAATCTCATGCTTTGATGGTGGAGATCAAGAGCTTGGCTGGGGTTGTAGAGCCTATGAAAGATAGATGGGGTGAGGAAGGAGGATTGTTCATAGAGAGTCTTCATATGGCGGTGTAGGTCTGATTCCTAGAGTAGCAAAGAGTGGAAGTGGGATTGAACACAAAGAGCCTCTGATGGAGATGCTGAAAAGCGATGAAAGTCGGCTTTCTTGTTGTGTTCCTGGTTTTATTTTTTTTAAGATTCTATTTATCTATTCATGAGAGAGGCAGAGACACAGAGGAAGAAGCAGGCTCCACGTGGGGAGCCCGATACAGGACTCTATCCCAGGACCCCAGGATCACACCCTGGGCCGAAGGCAGGCGCTAAACCACTGAGCCACCCAGGTGTACCGTGTTCCTGATTTTAAAGGAAAGGCTTCTAAGGTTTCCATATTTAGGCCATGAACCATGTGTTTGGTTTTGTGTTTCTATTTCTTTATTTATTCATGAAAGACACACAGAGAGAGGCAGAAACACAGGCAGAGGGAGAAGCAGGTTCCATGCAGGGAGCCCGACGTGGGACTCGATCCTGGGACTCCAGGATCACGCCCTGGGCTGAAGGCAGGTACTAAACTGCTGAGCCACCCAGGGATTCCTCTGTGTTTCTTTTTCTAAGAAAATCATCATACATAGAGAAGTACTGAGGTTTGTGTCTTTTTAAAAAAACACAATATTGAAAAATATTATCATGAATAACTGCTGATTATTCATGGAATTCTTTTGGTCTTGCATAACAATTTATTCTAATTTGATGACATGATAAATTGCATCTATCCAGTCTTTGATATTAACCTATCCTTTCATACCTGGAATAAATCTGACTTGGTCATAGTATATCATGTTTTGTTTTTAATATATGTATAGATTAATTTTGTTATTTTGGTTATAAATTCCATCATATTCATGAGTAGAACAAGCATTTGGTTCTCATTTCTTGTAATGGCTTTGTCCAATTTTGGTATTGGGATTAGCTGGTTTCGTATGGACTTGGGAAGTGTATGGTCTTTTTCTTCTCCAGAACACTTTGTCTGAAATTGGAATGATAATTTCCTAGAGAGTTGGATAAAACTCACTTGTAGAAAACAGTTTGGCCTCATGTCTTATTTATGGGAAGATTTCAAACCAGTATTTTAGATTATTTAATAGTTATAACTCTATTTGAAACATTTTATTTTTTCCTTAGTAATTTCTATTTTTTCTATAGGAGTAGTCATTGTATCTAAATTTTCACATTTTGACATGTAGTTTTTAGTACTATCTTTTTAATCTCTTTCATTGTAGTTATTTTTTAAAAGTCTGATTATTATTATAGTATTTGTTTTATCTTCTCTGTTTTCTTCATGATCAGTTTTACCAGCAATATGTCTGTTTTATTGATTTGTTGAAACTATATTAAATACAAATGTATTTAAAACTATAATTTATTACTAAATTGAACTTTATATTCAGTCTCTCCACCCCCATAATAAGTTCTGTCTTAAAATATACTTTATATTACATAATGTAGGGAAATAGGCTTCTTACCTGGGCATTAGTCTAATATGTGTTTCTCCATTGCTTATTTTGAACACTTGAATAATCCTATGCTTCAGATGTGTCCTACAAAACAGCATATATATGGGTTTTTAAAAACACAATCTGACTTCTGTTTTCCAGTCTGGTACATAAGGAGCTTGGAAGACACCATTTCATTTTAACAAGTAAAAAGCTGAGCAAACTGAAAAAAATCAACAATTCTTCTCAAATCCTTAAGCGAAATGAGGTTACAAGGCAAACTGCTGTCCCCCAAATTGGAGAGAAAGATGGGTGAATAGAGAATCACAATCTAACAAAGCAGAAGCCTTCACTGAAACCAGTGCCAGAGTTTCTAAACTGGAACTATGATTGACAAATTTCTGGAGGCGCAGTCTGAGAGATGAAAACTCCAAGGGACCCAGTCCTCAGCCTCCCCCCACCCTTTAGTGAGTTTTACCTCGTGGACTTGTATAAGGTTCTTACAGTGTATATCAGAAAAAAATCCCCTCCTGGCTCTGTCAGGAAAAGAGATCAGTCTGTTCTTATTAACAAGGTCTACCTTCAGGAGAAACTATTTAACCAGGGCCTAAACTGCTGGAGTTTTATCAGACCTTAACTCACCTGAGGAAAGAGAAATGTCCCATCCTCAGCCCTTCTAGACATCTTGTCTCGCCTACAGGAAGGGACAAAACTGAGAAGCTTTGGAGAATTCAGCTCTGAGGCCCAGGCTCACCAAGAGACTGAGGCCTAGTCCTAGGACCATCTAGTGCTTCCCCTCCCCCTAAAACTTGCCACCACATTATTCAAGTCTTACTTACAACAGGTAAGTTTTACCAGTGCATCATGTCCAGCTATCGAGAAATAATTAAAATACCTGAAAGTAAAAACAAACCAACCAACTAAACATGGTCTGGAGACAGAGGAAGCATCAGAGCCAGATTCAGATGAGGCAGGGATGTTGGATTTATCAGGGAATTTAAAACAACTATAATGAAGATGCTAAGGGCTCTCGTGGATACAGTAGACAGCATGCAGTAACAGATGGGCGATGCGGCAGAGACAGAAATTCTTTTTTTTTTTTTTTTTAGTAATCTCTACAACCAACATGGGGTTTGAACTCATGACCTTGAGATCAAGAGTCACATGCTCTTTGGACTGAGCCAGACAGGCACCCCAAGAGATGGGAGTTCTAAGAAAGAACCAGAAAGAAATGCAAGAGATCCAAAACAGAAATGAAGAAAGAATGCCTTGATGGGTTTATTAGGAGACTGGACATAGCTGAGAAAGACTCTGAGTGTGAAGATATCTCTTTAAAAAACTCCCAAACAGAAAAGCCAGCAAAAAAAGTTGGAAGGAAAAGTAACCACCAGCTATGGGACAACTACAAAGGTATAACATATATTACATTGAAATACCAGGAGGTGAACATTGAGATAAAGGAACAGAAGAATTATCTGAAACAATGATGACTGAGAATTTTCCCAAATCAAGTCAGGTATCAAACCACAGATTTAGGGAGTTTGAAGAACACCAAGTTCTCTATCATCTATCTATCTATCTATCTAGAAAGAGAGAGAAAAGAAAAGAGAGAAAGATCCGCATATGTTTATGTATTTCAATCATGAGATTGGAAAGAGAAAGAGGATTTTCCTGGAAAGCAGAAGTGAGAAAGGCAGAAGGAATATTGGGGTGTGGGGGTGGAAAGTTGCAGTATCTTGAAAATAAAGTGAAGAAGTACTGCTTGGATGATGATGCTATGTCAAATAAGATGATAAATGATAAAAAAAAAATCAATGATTGCAAATTGATTCTGCACACGTAAGTAGCCTGTGAGTAAACCGAGATCAGAATTTACAATTAAGTGACTGGACATAGTCATTTGAATTACCCACTTAAAAATCCCCTACTAAAAAAAAAAAATAAAAAAAAAAAATCCCCTACTAAGCAGTTAAAAAGGGGAGGTAAATAATTTATGGGGAAAAATTCTTTTACAGACGTCTTCAGAGACATTCCACATGCAGTTTAATCAACGTTAGCAATCTTCCTCTGTTACTAAGGACGGATGTGGACTTGGAAAGTGTTACATTAGAGTGACCAGGAAGGAAAAAGGTGTGGCAAGTCCAGACTTTGTTTAAACATCTGTCGTATCCTGGAAGCACATGAAGCTTTTTCAAACTTTTTTTTTTCCTGTAAGAAAAATCAGTAAGATGGAATATGGGAGACAATTTAGGTAATTGTTCCAAATATCTACACATAGCAAAAGTCAGGTGCTCAGCATCGGTATCACTAAAAGTACCTCTGTCTCTCTTCGAACACCTCATCTCCTCCAAACAAGACGAGAAGGAACAGGGGGGCTGATAGTGTACAGGTGTGTGACAGTGGCAAAGTGGATGAACTTAGGACCATATCCATTATTCCCATTCATTTAAAAGAATAATGGAAGAACTAAAAAACACACTGTGTTGTTTGCTCTGAGGAAACACAATGACAACAAATTCTTCTCCTAGTACTGACTACGCACGGGCACCAAGTGCATAATTCCTGCTCAGCCAATGGTTTAAAGCATCTACAGTATTTCTCCGTTCAAAAAAAATCTGACAGCAGTATAAGCACTATTGTAATGATACTCCAAAATGAAAATGAGAATGAATGTCAGAAATAATGACAGGAGAGGGTTTCACAGACTGTCAGGACAATTTTAATGAGAAAAAAACCTGCATTTCTAATAATTCCTCATTACTTATTTCAAAGTAACATAGGCAGATCTTTGTATATAATGAAAGATAAAGACATAAGGGTCTTTTTGAATATTTCTCAGAAGATAAAAGGAAATAAATAAATACATAAAATGTATTTTCTACTCTAATGTGAAAGGGATTATTAAAATCAAACTTCCCAGAATTCTACTCTGGCTCTATATCGAATTCAACAATCCCTCCTTCTGGCCCCAACCCTCTTGTAAGAGCCTTTTATGAACAATACACTTACATTTGTCAAAGATTACCCTTCAGAACTGCCTTTTAGATCATGTTTGGTTGCTAAGAAAGAACAGAAATGTCTAAGATGATGTCAACAACAATAATATTGATAATTATAGAATAAAAGTAAAGATATAGAAAGTTGGTGTTACATTTTCTTTATAGTTACTATTCATTTTAATTTTATGATTTTATGTTTCTTCTTAATCCAAGGATAAAATAATACATAGTAATATAGAAAATAATCTACTGACACTTGTCCAAATGCCACCTAAAATAGTCTTGTACCTTTGGTGGTAAATGCACCATTTTGTGGGAAACTCTAAGCTAGATTATTAGTTCATCATCTACCCCCCTTATTGCATAATTAAGACTTATCGTGGATGAGATTCTTTATCAGGTGCTGAGAAAATAAGAGTTAATTGGACATTATTTTTGTTTTCTCAGCCCTCACACTCCAGTAGAGAAGAAAGACTCCTTATCAGATTAGACTGGATCACTTTGATCATTCCTTTCAACATAAAGATTCCAGGATATTCTGTATCTAGGAAACAAATCAGAAACCAAACTTACAAAATACATAGAGTTCTTTGACTTCTCAGATATCCCTGGAAGGACTTAACATTCATCTGATATTCAAGAAGTTGAAAGAGCAATTTAAGGGGGGTGGGGAGGGAAGAGGTTTCTTCCCAGAACGTATTATAAATCTATTAGATATATCGAAATAAAAGGTCACTGAGTCAAGTGAGCCAGGGAGTTTATATCCAAGAACAATATTTGTAGTTATGAATGTAATGAAATCTTTTGCTTCAAGAATTAATTTCCCCAATGTATAGTTGGCTGAATAATTGGTTCGGTGAAGGCAGACAAATGTTCATATTTCTCAAAAGCAATATTGGCCGCTGCTCATTTGAAGGCACCTGACTTTTCGTGGGCTAGTACGTGCCACGTTCCTAGTAAGCAAATGGGGCTTGTGATAGTTGTCTGAAAGTGGCAGAGATATGGCAGGTTCCCTGTCACTCAGCATCAACTTAGAATTTGATACCAAGTGTTCTTGTCATCATAAACTCTGCCCATGAGTCCCAACAGGGACAAGGCTTCAGTTCTAATGCCACTGTCAAGTTTTTCTAGCTTAAAGCAGAGGAGATTCAGATATTTAGTCACTGGTGCATAGTGCAGCTCAAATTTAGAAATTTTCTTTTCCATATCCAGAAAAATTACCTTTGAAAAGTACTTTCTCTAAATTTATTTTTTTTAAGTACAAGGAACAGCTTTCTATTTCAGTTCTAATTAACCTGCTTTGAAACCACAGATTTGTATCAATTTCAAATGTCCTTACAATGACAAAGTCAAATGAAGTGCTTTGCTGAAGATTTGCAGTGTAAGAGCTAGATGGTATTGACATTAGCAGAAGGGAAAATGCTCTTTCTCATTTACTAACTTCACCTTGCCATCTCCCAGAAGAATTGTCCCCAAAACAAATGACTTGCCATCATTAATTCTTTTTTTAAAATATTTTTATTTATTTATTTATGAGAGACACACAGAGAGAGGCAGAGACCCAGGCAGAGGGAGAAGCAGGCTCCTTGCTAGGAGCCAGATGTGGGACTCGATCCCGGGATCCTGGGATCACGACCTGAGACTCAACCATTGAGCCACCCAGGCATCCCACCCTCATTGTTCCTCATAACAGTGTGTTCCCCACAGTATTCATGGTACATAGAATTAGCAGAGGGTCATCTGACTCCATACGGATCATTCCACCGTCTCTTCTGAAGGGGAGGTAAGTTTCTCTTCAAAGAATGCAGGAATATTTGTCTCGACAATTTTTAGCAGTCAATGACTCTGAAGAGTTGGAGATAAATATCTGATATTATTCTAACACTGTATCTAAGAGTCCCGTTTGATGGAATGAGAAAATTAGGTAAGAAGAAGAAAAACAGTAATACTAAACAACGGAAACTCCATCACTCTGTTTTGTTGTTGTTGTTGTATGTAGGAATCATTCTGGGCATTAAAAAAAAAAAGGACAAAAGATTGAGTAGAAAATCTCATGTTGTAAAGAATGAAAGAATCAACTTTGGGATCAAATGAACTCAGGTTTTTAATTGCATTAGTCATTTGAATTTAGGCAGAGTCCTTAACCTATCTACCCTAAAGTTTCTAATTAAAAAAAAAAAGTGAAATGAATATTTATTTGGCATATTTTGGTTGATAAATACTTAACACAGTGCTAGTATTATTTTCTAATAGGTCTTGAACATAATCTCTGTTACCCATATTGTCATCATCTATGGCATATGGGATGAAATATTCACTCCTGAGGCACAAGCAAGCCATACGTGGGGGAGAACCGTAGGGATAATGCTTGTAAATATGAGGATTAGGGTTAATGGAGGTTCATAGTCTTGATGATCTCTTTACCCTCCAACAATAACTCCAGACCAGCTGACACCTCCCAAGAGCATGTGTTTTCTTGAAGTTAGGAGACCTAAACTTTTTATCTCTGAGAAACCTGTTTACTACCTTACTCAGGATTCCCCAAAAGCAACATGAAGAAAAAAATCACAACTGCATGGGCATTTTTTGCTCTTGGGCAATTAATCATAAATTGAAAAGGTTAGTCAGTGTTGGTGCCAGCTATTTAATCTCTGCTCTTTCTTACTATCTTGACATTTTTATCTACTTATTAATAATAATTATCCCCCACAATGAGTATAATTTCATTTTGGGAAGCATCATCTGTTAACCTTTCCACGAGCTTTCTGTCTTGAATTCTGTTGACCCTGTCCTCATCTCTCAGAAACAAATGAAATCCTCAAACTGAAAGTGAATCCTAACTTAATGTCCAAAATTTCCAAGCTTTTTTAAAGAAATAAATCAGTTTCTCCAATAAAAATCTTTGTAGATCCCCAATACGTAAAACAGATGAAGATAAGCCTGGCTTGTTTGAAGTATGATGAGTGTAGCATCCTGCTCATACACCTTTTACTAGGTTATCTGTTATTTTAGCTGATCTAATACAAATTCCTTGTTTTTTTTTTTCTAATATAAAATCTCCACTGTTGCCTATCACGAATTATCAGTGTTGAAGCTGTCAATCACATTACCCCTTCCCTCCCAGTCACTAAAGCAACTTGGACCTGACCATCACATTGAACCATCCCTCTTGCCTTGGCAATGACGGCAAAACATAAAGCATATTCACTGAGAGTTGGCATTCAGATTACTATGGAAGACATGATGGTACTTTGGGGATCTGCAGAAGTTTGAATTTAGACTTAGAGTAGCTGAATATGATAGAGAGTGGTTCCCCAATAATAGAGTTAGCAACAGAGAATCCCGTTCAATCAAGAGTCTTAACAGCTTGTTTTACGTCTTGGTTCAGATGTGCCCCAAGCTAGACTTATCCTTAGATTTACCAGTATTTTGAGCTAAGGACCATTCCTCTTGTATTGTTGCAGTATTAGGTTATTGTTAATTAATCAATCAATTAATTAATTATCCTTCAGTGATCCCTGAGACAGACCTGATACCCTTCCCTTCACCCCCTTTTTTCTTCATTCTCCAGCTCAGACACAAATCCTACTTTGTTCTAAGGTAACAATTTTCTTTAATCACATACATTCAATAAAAACGAGGAAGATTTTTTAAAAACAAAAGATCCATACATAGTATTTTCCAGAAAAAGAAGCTATTTGTCTTCCTAAGATGTTTGTTGTTCATGAGCCAAAAATGTATACAATTAAGTAGCAATGATGGAGATTAATGCATATACAGATTTAAGGGAACATCATTACCATTCATTTCTTGAGATTACAAAGCATGAATCATTTTAAAATTCACTTTGAGTATAATTTCTTAGCAAATGTCAAGCAACCTATTGTGGTATTTTCAAATTAGCCTAGATATCAGAGTGGAACAAAACTACACACGCACACACATCTCATAAAATGTGTCCCTCTGTTACCCTGCAGTTCGTAAAGACTATTTGTTTTTATTTTTCTATTAAAAAAAACTAGAAACATACTAATTAAGGGGTAATCTAAATATTTCTGCATCTTTAAGAGTTCCAATTGATCATGAGATGATAATTTAGATCATTCACATTTGAGAAATTAGAGGTTAATAAGCAAGTTATCTTACATGCTTTAGTAGGGGGTAAGTTGGTATTTCATTACTGTCTGGATCTAGGAGTCTAACATATATTAATTCATTTATTATTCCATATATGTTGGTCTCATGCTTATTATGTGCCAGGTTCTGTGTTGGGGATGGAGTGATTTAAATTCAAGACAAAATCCAACAAAGTTCCTGATCTCAAGGACCCTACCATAACATTCTGCATTCAATACAGAGCATTTGCACCAATTTTTGAAACTATTCTTGTTCTTAAAAAAATATGGAGAGAAATAACAATTACCCTAAAATTGCAATGATATATGCTTCATTTGTATAATATTTTGAAGCATTTATTAGGTGCCAGGCACTATATTAGATGTTAAAGATACAATGAGTGGCAAAACAGTTCCTGGTCTTATGGTTAAGTGGAGAAAATGAAACATGAGTAATCTCAGTACTAGATAGAAGAAATTCAGATGTACCTCAGAGGGATCATGTGTAGAATCTTCTATCAGCATATCAAAGCAAAGTGTGCAGTTCAGGGAGGGAGAAGCACCATATAAATTGAGGAATAAATGCAAGCTAGCAGGCAAAGAGTTTGCTAAAGGGCAAGAGTGACCAAGATATAGGAAATGGGGTCCCTTGGGAGTACATTGTGGTATAAAATATAGAACAGATTACCAAAAATAGAAAAGTGTGGAAGGAGAGTATAGGAGCAAGGTGTTTGGAGTTTACTGACCAGGCAAAGGGAAATACTTAAATATCTTAGACCAGGGAAGCTATGATCAAATGTGCATTTCATATCGATCCTTTTAGCTGTTATATGGAAAATGGTTTGATATAGAAACTATTCATAATGCTTGTAATGTACAGGTAGAGACATAGGTTCTGGAATTACGGGCAGGGTCTTAGAGCAATGATCCTGATGCATGTGTCCAGACATCCTCCAATCTTTTATGCTTTATAACATTCTCAAGGTTATTCCTGGAATATGCGTAGTAGGTTAAAGAAGCAGTGGTATATCAGATTAGAAACCAAAAAGAATGTATTCCTTGTTCAAACCCAAATGTTTAGCCAACCGTCCCACCATTATCAATAGCATAAGTGCAGAGTCAAGCGCAGAGTCAAGATTAAAACCGTAGGAATAAATGTTTCAGTAAATAAATCTTTGAATGCCAGCAAGTACAAAACTGTTTATTTTATGTAATAACTAATGTTATTGAGGTGCTTTGAAGATTATTATTATCATTTAATCCTCTCGTCAACCCTGTGAGATATAGACTTCTTCGATTCATTTATCTGGTAAACTGAAATGATGAAAGATTAAGTAATTTGATCAGACAAATATCTAGTGAACGGAAAGGCCAAGATTCAAAATGAGGCTGGTTACACTCAGATTTGTTTTATTGTTCCTTAAAAAGGCAGCAACAGGTTTACTATTGTGGAAACTAGGGAAAGAAACTTCTGATATGTCCTGGTTCCCAAATTTTTGCCATCCACTTTTATCCTGGATCTCTTAAATGTGAAAATATATTGGAACATATTTTTACCATCTCTCTGCAAAGAAAGAATGCAGAGGTGCTGAGCCCCCACATATGAAGATCTGGGAAAAGAAACTGCGCCTCCATTCCAATCCAGTCTGGGGATAAAATGTTTGAAAAGTGGGAAAGCAAATATTGCTCCATTATCTTGACTGTCACCACCTGGCTGCACCTCTCACACTAGCTTTGGCAGATATGTCCCTTTATCTAACAATGAGCAATTAAATTGAAAACTCAGATATGGGGAAAATATGTAATATTATTACTAAAACCTTATAATGATCTTATCAACAAAATTGAAGTTAAATTCTTGACTTATTGTATGTTTTATTTTGTCTTTGCCCAAGGGAAGGCAATTTGACTTTCTTGACGTTGCTTGCTTTTTCTCTTATTTCAAAGCTATGATTAAGAACTAATTTATTTAGATCTGGCTGTGATTAGTTGAATGATTCTGCTTCTTGTTGTAATTAATTTTCAGACACCTTAATTGATAGTACCTGTACTATATTTAATGCCTTTCAAGGTACTAGAATAAAAATGTTGCTTGTTGAAGTATTCATATATCCACTCCAGAATACCGATTTATTCTATATCAACATTATGTGTTTGTTTTTTTATGACTATTATGGAGGAGACTACTTAAAGTCAATTGTATGCTTATTTCAATAGAAATTAGGGGAAAATGCAAAATTATTTCACAAAATAATATAATGGTCCTTGATCTGGGGGCAGGGATTGCTAAAATATCCATGAATGAGCTTTGGTGAAGACTTTGCAATTATACATGTATGTACAGTCATGCACACACCACACACGTGCAGATTTCCGGGAATTTTGTCACATAGGCACATGCCCTCAACATTTTTTAGTGTCCAATATAGATCAGAAACCCTATATTAAATCACCTTTCAAACGTTTAAGAATATATACTTAGACAATCAAATTCTAAATCAGAATTCCTAGGATTTGTATTTTGAGGCTTATCCAGGATTTAAAACCAAGATGCATAGCGGCATACGATATACGATAGGGATTGGGCAGACATATTAATTAGTTGTGCCGTTTAGCCCTTGTCATACATTTGTGAGGTTGTATTGCCATGATTATTTTGAAGATAAACTGAGAAGCTAGGTTGAAATGTAGGTACTGATTATTAGTTAACAATTTCATCCTTGCTCAAATGTTTAAGAAATTCGTATCTTTAAGAAACATAAGGGGGAATTGTTTTTCATTCCATGTTCCTGAAGTCTTAAATTATTTTTTCAATTAATATCTTCTTGACTTCTGTATTTGTTTTCCAAAAGAGATTGCATTATAAGTAAAATATCTCACTTCAGATTCAAATCTATCCTTCTATTTTATTCTTGAATATAATATTATTGGAAATGATGAGCCTCTCCTTGAATTGCCTGGTCTCTTATTTCCTTTCTCTGAGTGAATAAATTGTTACCAACTCATCACTCACTGAATTATATTAAATACCACACTGCATACTTTTGACATTCATGATAATAATCAAGCAGCCTGTTCTACCTAATATTTCATTGAAGGATCTTCTATATTATAATGTTACACCAAATATTGTATATTTTAAAGTATTTTTAAATCATTCCATTTTCATGCTGAAAGTATCCTGACAGAAATGCATGGGGGAAAGAGCAATGCAATTTAAATGTCACATTTATCTCTGGCAGTAAATTCTAC
The DNA here is from genome assembly GCF_048418805.1 of Vulpes vulpes. Taxonomy (NCBI): domain Eukaryota; kingdom Metazoa; phylum Chordata; class Mammalia; order Carnivora; family Canidae; genus Vulpes; species Vulpes vulpes. The sequence continues at coordinate 189,070,362 of NC_132791.1, read as the reverse complement.
ACACAGGCAGGTGTAGTCTCAGGGAGGTTTCCCTGTCAGTTATCAGCAATCTGTTAGTTCACCTTACAACTTTCGGGAAGACTTTCATAGGCATAGAAAACTCATGACTTCAGAATTTAGGCAATGCCAGACGACTCTTCTTTTCTTTTTAACTTCCTCGATGAAACTCACTAGATGAAACTAGATGAATACAGTGCAACCTCTGTAAAATATGTATTTTTTAAATATGATAGTTTATTATTACTATTTTTAATATGATAGTTTAGTTCCAGATAACTTGTTCTAACGTGTTAATGAAAGGGTAGAAGCTTCTAGAGAAAGTATACCTTTAATAAACAGTTTTTTCTTGGAATAATTACAAATGCATAAGAAGGGTTATAACTGTTAGCCTCTGCGGATATCAAGTCCCCCCACTGCTCCTAGGCTTCTCACAGATAGGAAGCTTCCATTTCCCTGCCACTCTGAAATTAGGCATGGTCGTCTGAACTTCTTTGCGTGATGAAATGTGAACGTAGTGATAAGTGCGACTTCCTTGTGGAAGCACTTAATTGCCCCACTTATCTCTTCTCAGGGCTCTTGTTAACACGGAAGCATGAGTTCACCTGGAGGTGCAGTGCTGAGCCATCCGCTGGAGAAGAGTGACCCCGGAGAGTCCTCCAACCCACAACTGACTCTTTGTGCAAAGGAAATAAAGCTTTGTCCTGTTACGTCTCTAAAATTTTGGGTTAGTTGTTACCTCATCACATTCTAGCCTATCCTGAGTGATACTTGCCCTTCACAGAAGATGCTTTGCCATCACACTTATAATAGGGGTTTTGTAATGCTCTAAATTTTAGTATAAAAACCAAAACACTCTCTTCTTAAAAATTTTACACTAACGTATAAACACCCCCCTTTGCCCCTTGCATTTCACCTACAGCATTTCCAACATTGTCTTAATGTCTCTGTGAGACGCACAGAATACCAGAATATATATTTTGAAAAAGACAACAAAAAATGTATCAAAGCTTAAAGCGATAGAGCAGCTGTCCAATTTTGCACGGCTCTTCCACCTAAGAATGTCACTCCACAAAAAAATTGGTAATGGAAATCCTGAATCCACGTCCATCTGATTCCAAGTTTTATGTTCTTTTCAGTAAAATCTAAACCTTTTCCTAGCTAATGAAACCTGGCTCCCAAAGTTGTCATGAGGATTAAGTGGGATATCTTGTGCAAAGCAACCAGCTCAGAGCCTAGCACCAAGAACTACTCAATAAATGTTAATTTAGCCCCAGAAATGCTCAAGATGGCTTTTAAATTTTAATCAGGTACCCTTACATATTAAAATTGTCAAACAGCAATCATTATGGTCCTCAGTGATTAGTGTCTTTCCGCAATAGATCATAATGCTCTTTTCAGACCTTTAAAATGAAATTGCAACTTAATCCGGCATCCTTTTGTTTCAGGTTGCTGAAATTTGAACCTATGCCTGGGTTTACATTATGAAATAACTAAAATTTTCAATGGACTTCCTTACATAAGATTGTCTGTTTTCTAGGTGGATACCACTTTTGGCATTTTCTGATAAACTATGGAATAGCCTAGTCCCAAATTCCATTTTTATTAGCAAATTTCACTCTAACTAACCTTTAGAAAACACACACATGTGTGCACGCACACATACACACCCACACCCACACCCACCCGGTCTGATTTCTCCACATACTTGAATTTAGATGTATTCCCCCTTTTGTTGATCTACATTTTTGTTATTGATTTCATCTTTATAATGTATTTCCAATATGTCCTAAAAATGGCATTTTATTTTTGTTTGTTACATTTCTAGGCAAAAGGCCAATAGTTTACAATAGTTTACATGAGATATTGGTTTAGAAAATACGTATTTAAGGAAAACGATCAAGGAAAGAGTATGGCGGAAGATGCCTTAGGAAAAATAGCCAGAGTTGATGCAGCATTATATCGTTGGTGGTATTGACACAGGCATCCTCTGTTCAGCTGATTGAGGTACCAAAATCGTATGAATACATCCTATTAAAAGAGCATTGTCACTTGTTTTGCCTATTTAGTAGTTAACTGAATGTTGAGCACTAAGTTTCTTCTTGCAGATTGGGAAATACATTCATAAACACCTGGAATGTTAGAACCTAAAGATTCGCATGCATCATTCTAATTTGCCCTTTCATTGTACCAAGTAGAGCCGAAAGTTCATGACGAGACGCTACCGTAAGCTGGCATGTAGCCTACAACTAGTTTCCAGTCTCTGAGTAGAAGTACACTTACCTTTTTCTCATGATACCAAGTCCTGCCTCTGTGTTAAACCTCAAATATGTCCAGAACAAGGTGATACATAAATAAGTAAATCATTAAAAAAACAACAACAACAGGGGCGCCCGGATGGCTCAGTAGGTTAAGCTTGACTCTGGATTTTGTCTCAGGCCCTGATCTCAGGGTTCAGAATAGAGCCTGAGTCAGGCTCTGTGCTCAGCCTGAGAGTCCCTCTCCCTCCCCCTGCTTACACACACACTCTCTCTCCCTCTCTCTCAAATAAATAAAATATTTTAAAAAAGAAAAACAATAATAACAAAGAAACAAGCAAACTAGCTATATGTCTTGGAAAATGCACCCAAGGGATATCATCCCTTGCCCAACTGGGTTATTGTGAAGAGCATCATGGCGGGTGAAGGACTTATAAATGTAAGCCGGTCTCGGCTTCTCAACTGACCCAAGGGAATTTAATATTGCAATGTTCAACTTATTGAAATGTGGGACATAGGGATAATCTTCTGCTTTAAGACTACGGACTCGAATGCTAAATTGCCTGGAACTTAATCCCAGATGCTTGATTTATTAGCTTTAAATTGACCTTAGACACGTTACTTAATCTTTCCGCATCACCGATTTTTTTCACCTATTAAATAGGACAATAATGCTTTTCAATTCACAAACAAATTGAAAAAAATGAACAAGGTAAGACATGGAACATAACTCAAAGAGTCTGGCATGTAGTGTACATGACATGCAATGAACGTAAGTTAACACACTTATTGTTTTATTATTTTTATTTTCAAGATTTCTTGGAGCCTCAAGCCATTACAAGTTCTGCATGTCCTCTGTCTAAAGACACAGGAGAAAGTCTTTTTGCATTTCGTTGATGCCATGGGTCTGATTTATTGCTGCTGCTGCCCCTGACCATCCTATGTAGCGGTAGCATCTCCTTGCCCAACTTAGCTTTGTTGCCATGTCTGTGATTCAGACTCTAAATCTGGGGCCCTAACTGGGTGCTGCTGACAACGGCTTCCACTTTAACCTCATATATTTTAGACTTTGGGTAATTAGGCCACAGAGCCACTTTTTAAATGTAATCTTCAGGGATTTCTTTGGCTCCCACATTCTGAACAGCTTGGATCAGGGTGTTCTCTGAGATGGGAAGATAGCATTTCAAATGTAAAGAACACCCTTCTCTTTCCTTGCTCTCACACTGTGGGCATCCTCCGGCCACATATACTTATTAGGGAATCTGAACGCAGCTCTCAAATCAATTCCAGATTTAACTAATCTCAATTCTATGTGGTTAGTACTAGATAGTGATTTATCACCGAGCAGAAATCCACTTAATTTTGTCAGTCTGATATTTTATTTTGATAGATCCCCTTGTTTGATTATTAAGAGTGCCGGCAAATTATTTAATAATTAGGCACAGAATTGATTAATAAAGTTTGACTCTGAACAATTAGATTTTACTATTTTGGCTTGACACTTATTGAACGTTTGTCTGCTTTTAGACTGATATTTTGAATGATACATGCTAATTGATTTGCATCCATCATTCTTCCTCATTTGCTTGTAGGAACTGTATTTGTAACCATTGGATAGTCTATGACATGCATTTAAGAGGTACTTTGGAAACCAATCTGTCCCCAAATCTTTGCTTTATTGCTACAGATTTTTAAGCAGTTCCACATTATAGACACAAAGAATGACTTGGGATTCAAATTAAAACAAGTTTAAATAGACTGCGAAGCTTTCCTCAGCAGACTGACTTCTACATTAAATACCCAAATTAATGCACATCACCATTCAGGCAGAGAAGACACCATTTTCTAGACTCTAAGCTATAATGTCTACTCTTAAAAAAGCAGAAAGTTTACATAAAATATTTAAGTTTCCTGCATACCATATTACTGCATCTCATGTCTGTTTTATACCTCAAAGTAAAGACGTATTATCCTTCGGTGATTTTGACCAATATCCAACAGCTTGTGCTTAAATTATTTTTAAAAGACAAAACCAATATTATCTTTAAAATATTCATTCACGCATTTGTCTATTATTCATTCATTCATTCACATCTTTGTTAGATGCTTCTACCCATTTATTAATGATCTCTTTTGCATTCATTCCCTTTTTCTTACAATAATCTCTCTATTTTCTAGTCAAGCAATCTTATACCACCTTATTTTTAGGTGTGGGTCCTGATTAGCTTAAGCCAATCAAAATAACCATCATCCTGGCTCCAGTTATAAGCTCAGGTTGAATTTGTTAGAGGCAACAATTCATAACGATGATGTGGCAGGTATTAATGTCTCTATACCAAACGCCATAACACACATCTTCAGGAAGTAGAAGATTGTAGAGATAAACAAGGAGACAGAACAGAAGTACGGTAAATAAAAATACCATAATAATATCTAATGCTAATTAAATGTTGACAATAATCATTTGATCCTCTATTACACATCTATTGGTACAATAATGTTGTAATGTTATTTATTTACGGTAAATAAAAATACCATAATAATATCTAATGCTAATTAAATGTTGACAATAATCATTTGATCCTCTATTACACATCTATTGGTACAATAATGTTGTAATGTTATTTGCTATAACCCAAAACTTCCATGGTGCAATAAACATTTGTTGCTTAGGTATTGGGATGGTTCTCTAGGCAGCTGTCCTGTTCTTTCCTTGCTTTGCTCAGACATGGAGGTTAGCTAGCTGCTAGCTGATTAGGAAGGCCTTACTGGAATGATCAAAGTGATTACCTCTGATCCACACATATCTCATCCTCCTCTTGGGATCATTGGGCGAGGCTGGGCATTTCCTTCTCTACCATGAGAGGGAAAGAGTGAGCAACTCCAGCAGTCCTTCCAATCCTCCCTTTGTGTAATGCTTGCTAAGTTTCAAATAGCCCAAAGCAAATCCTATGACTCAAGTTAGGATCAGAGAGGGAGGATGTTACAAAGTTATAAGGCAAGGGGTATAAACACATGAACTGTGCAAGAGCTGGGATCATTATTATAATTCACAAAATGCAGTTGACTCTTGAACAGTGCAGAAGTTAGAGGCACCATCTGCCAATGCAGTAAAAAAAATCTGGGTATAATTTTTGACTATCCCCAAATGTAACTATTAATAGCGTACTGTTGACTGGAAGCCTTATATAAACAGTTGATGCACACGTATTTTATATGTATATGTATTATATTCTGCATTCTTACAGTAATACCTATCTTTTTCTTAATTTGAGAGAGATACCTAGGCTATGTACTCTGGTTACAAGTTTTCCCAAATAGACAATTTTCTAATAAAAAAATACAAATTTTCCAATAAAGAAAATTTCAAAAATATTTATTGAAAAAGCATCCATGTGTAAGTGGACCCAGCATAGTTCAAACCCTTATTGTTCAAAGGTCAGCTGTACTTCATATAAAAGATGCTACATTAGGGACACCTGCGTGCCTCAGTGGTTTAGCATCTGCCTTCCGCTCAGGACATGATCCTGGGGTCTGGGATCGAGTCCCACATTGGGTTCCCCACATGGAGCCTGCTTCTCCCTCTGCTTGTGTCTCTGCCTCTGTGTGTGTGTCTCTCTCAGGAATAAATAAATAAAACTTAAAAAAAAATAAAGATGCTACATTAAAACAATTCTATTACTACAATGACTTCAATTTTATCATGTTTTTATTTCACAACCATAATCCTCTATATTTTCTACTCTCTATTTCATAGTTACTAATTTATACTTTACAAATGAGCTACCTTATTTGTACATTTTTCTTATCCTTGGCACCTTCTTAAATACATGGTTTATGGGGATAATGATAGTTACCTTGCTTGGAATGGTTTTTCTTGTGCAAGAAAACCAAGATGGAATAGAGAAGAGAACAGTATGAAAAGAAGTCTGGATTGTGGATTTCTATTTTTGAAATCTTGTAGCTTCTATATAGCATTTTATGAGCTTAGGCGGACTTGCATTCTTCCATCAAGTTACTTCCAATGTGCAATGAAAGCCTGGATATGATTAGGGAGATCATATATGGTAGCATGTCTGAGATTTCAAGAATAGAGTCTAGCTTAATGGGTAAGAAATACATGGAATTTTTTTTTTTCTCAACTCCCCCTCTCTGGGAAGGCAGATACATTATAGGTAACTTACTTTTTTTTTTTAGCAGGTATGCAAATCTCGCTCATGACAAAGAATTTAGCTCAATGAAAAAAAAAAAAAAAAGCTGTTGTACTTTTCTTCTAGTTTAGAAACTATCGCCAGAATAGAATTAGGAGCAATACTTTCCATTTAACTATTCAACTCTGCTGATCTGTTTGGATTTTTAATTCTATCATTTACTACAGAATGCCAAAGTGCTTTCCTCTCTAGCAACTGCCAGAAAAGATACGTAGACACAGGTACATCACAGGGTAGGGACTGCCTCTTCTATTGGGGGGTGCATCTTACCCTCTGCCTTTCCTTGTACTTGTTGCATGTTAGGAATCCATGTGCCCTCCAGCCACAAGTTCCACAAGAGTTTCTAATAAGATGAACTTTGCTCTAGGATTCCTCTGTTGTGGATGAAGTATTTCCTACCGACCAAGGTCATCCTTCCTGCTCCGGGTGCTAATTTGCGCTGCTCTTTATCCACTCGTGTTATTGATAGCAGAGTCCTTGGTATGTGTTATATTGAAATATTACTAATGTATGAACTGTAACATTAAATTTCTAATCTAATCAATCAAATAGCATACATATGCAGTAGATGCTTGGCTAGTAACAAGATTAATTGCCGTGTGCAATGAAAACTAACTCTCTATAAGGTGAAATATTGCATGTCTCCCACAGAAAGATGGAAGCCTGAACACTGCGTTAAGCTAATGACTACTTCTGCCATTCAACCATATGGATTGCCTTTAAGACAAACTGAAATGAAGATTAAAGGCATGTAAAATCAACTCTCTATTAAAGCAGTTAGGGCTTTTCTCCAGATTCTACAGGAAAATTATGCAATCTGTTGCAAAACCAAGCACTTGTCTCCCAGATGGTGCCCAGAATCTATCTGAGCAAACACTTCTTCCCTGCTCTGTGTAACAAACCAGGCATATTTTTGATTCTCTGTGCTTGATTATGCATCTGAAGACATTTACACGGGGAAGGACCTTGTAGAGTTGCTGTGGATTTGCATAGTAAAACTCCACAATGTTGTAATATACACTTTGAGAGCAAACCTGAAGTTATGAAGTAAAAGATGATGCTTTGTTGTTGTTTTTTTTTTTTAATGTACTATTTATTTCCCTGATTTGCTGGCTGTGTTTTGTTTTGTTTTGTTTATCTGTAAAGTATTCTGCATTTGGCTGATCAGAGAGAAAGGCCTTGAGTCTTTGATTGTTGATAATCTTTTGTTAATTAATGTGGACCCGATTGCTTTAGGGGAGGCCTATTGTGAATTGAATTATTGGTGGTAGGATACATGCTTTTAATTATTACTGAGAGTGTTCTGAACAAAAAAGATCGTTCTTATTTAAACAGATGCCTGGAAGGGTTTTAGTTTCTTTCTGCACATAGAGTAGATATGTTGCTTACATATTTAGGGAATAGTGATTGTTGGTGAATGCCCCTGAGGATGCAGGTCAGGGCTGGCTGCATTCTTGGCCACGTCTTTTGCAGCAATTTTGCTTGGGTTCCTTGTCTTCTTTGTGCCTGTCACTCATTCTCCTCTTCCTCGGCTTGACTGACTCCAGGTATCCTCAAGCTCCCATCAGATGTTCTTAGCCCATGAACGTGTTTCTCATCACTTAGAACTGAGTTAGGTGTCATTTGCTTCCCATGGAATATTATTCAGTGTTCAGAAGAAATGAACTATCAAGCAATGAAAGACAAGGAGGGGAGGACGCTTACTTGCATATCACTTAGTGAAAAAAGCCTGTCTAGAAAGGCAATGCATGTTATTATCAAAAGTACATGGCGTTCTGAAAAAGTCAAAACTATAGAGATAGTAAAAAAAAAAAATCAGTGGTTGCCAGAAATTCAGGAGAGAGGAAAGAGTGAGTAGGCGAAACACAGAGGACTTTTAGCATAGTGAAACACTGTTCTGTACAAAATTTTAATGGCCTATGATCCTAAAACTGCACTATTTTTTTTTAAACCTAATGGTGGATATGTGCCATTATTGTTAAAACCCCTAGAAACGTACAACACAAAAAGTGAACCTTAATGTAAACAATGAACTAAAGTAATAAGAATTTATCAATCTTAGTTCATTAACCCTAGCAAGTATACTAACCTAATCTTGGATGTTAATATGAGGGAGTCTGTAGTCTTGTAATGGGTGTTGGGTTGAGTACGTAGAGTTCTCTGTATTACCTGTTCAATTACTCTGTAAATCTAACACTGTGCTAAAAAGTAGTCTATTAATTATTTAAAAAATACATTCAAAATGTTGCCACTCAAATTATATAGCAGTTACAAATAATATAAGATTTAGTCACAGTTTTTTCTGTTCTACTTCTCTTAATCCTCCCTCAAACAAACAGATTCTCTACAGATTTGCTGAATCAGCAATTAAAACGAGACACCAACATTTCTAACCATGTTTAAAGGTGTTGGCATTTCACTGAGAGGAGAAATATATCAATGCTTAAAGAGCATATTAATGTGTTTTTCTTAAAGATACTGAAAGGAAATATGTGTCACCCATATGGATTTTAATACCATTGAACATAGTTTTCTGTGTCATCATAATTCATTATACACATATATTTGTTCTTTAGAAACATTTTTTCATTGATTTGCATAATATAATGACATATAAGCTAGGATTCCTGAACAAGGGGCTCATAATGAAGGTGAATAACAGACCCATAAATAGGTATAATTTATTGTGTTGTCTCATGTGTATAATCTTCCTGGTATATTAATCTCATAAGTAATTTAAAATATTTTTTCTGAAGTAAGACAGTGTTGGCATATCATAGGATGGAAAGAAGACTTTTTAAAAATCAAGTAAGAGATATCAGTGTGAACTGACTTCGGTAAGATAATTGGCCAAGAAAGGCTGTATCCTGGACTTCTCTGGCTGATTTTGTCATTGTTTTATGCATTTAGAGATATATTTAAGGGGCAAGTTTGAGAATAACTGACATTAGCCAATTCATAAGGCATAAAAGTGTTCTTATGTCTTACCATAGCAAGTATATCTGTATTATATGCTCAGAAGAAGAAATGTAAAGGTGAATGTCTACGAAAAACTGAAAAGAGAGGTTCAGGCAAAGAGTCCTTTAAATGTCCTGTGAAGAAGAATGGATTTCAGTTTATAAGCAAGAACTAAGGTATCAGAAATCTTTGAATATAAAATGTATATGACAAATGGTCCACTTGCATTCCCTGACCCTAAGACTACCCCAAGCTGTGGTGCCTTTAACGTAGAAGGAAAAAGGACGTAACCCTGTGGCAGGGTATCTCATTAGAAGTCTATTGTAGTGAATCAGTTGAGAGGCTGATTTAATCACAATAGGTAACAGTAGAGATAAAGGAAATAAGAGATGTGTCTCTAAGACATCTAAAGTAAGATCAAATGGATGTAGCTACTAATGGAGCCCTTACCTTGTCAAAAAGTGGTTCTATAGCTTTCATTTGGGTGGATTTGGTGATTTTTCATCCAGTTAACTTTCCTTGATGATTTTGTGTTTGGAAAGGCATTGGTCAATGATGCACGTATTTCAACCAGGTACTCTTGAAAAGCATCATTCCTCGTCTGCCAATGGACATATAGTTAAAATTTCAGGAGCCACTTGGTTTTTTTTTTTTCAGTTTTTGATAATTCATATGATAGAATAATTTAAAATGGAGGAACTTAAGAATTTGTAGAGGATATAAGTTCTCTGAGAAGAACATTATATTAATGAACTTTTACATGTACTATTATGGTTACTTAGTACTATACTGCTTATTATTTTGCTTTAGTAAAGACGGCATTTTATACATCTAAATACATAGGGTATTTTATACAGCTGATCTTAATCTAAATTCTGTTTACCTATGTAATACAAACTCTTGAGATTTGATACTAGTTGAAATATTTTGTTACTATCATATTTTACATATCATCTAGAGACTTATTTCAGAACTAATTTAAGCATAATCCATTTCCTTAATAATTCATATTAGTTTTTTTGAGGAATCATAAGTAGATATGTTCCTTTGTTTTATTTTTAGTTTCTTTTTAATAGTGTAGTAGTGTCTTCAAAGGGAAAAATACTCTGTAAGGTGGCAGCTTTTCATAGACGCAATTTCAAATCTCTTGTGACAGAGCAAACTATTTCATATTTACAATGAGTTCTTCAAATTTAGATGCTGTGATTCTGAATCTCAAAGTTTACTTTGGGTTTTTTACTGTGATATACTTCAAGTATCTGGATTTGGTTGGAAGAACATGACTCTTTAATCAAGGTTTTTGTTTAAGTACTCTTTAATTGTTAAAGAAGAACTCATACTTTAGGACAAGCTATTTTTTAAGTTACATTTTGATTGTATTTGGAATGGAAATGTACGCAGCATTTTATCTGTAAATGCTCAGCAAGCCTTATCTGTAAAAGCCCAAATAATAAATATTTTAGCCCTAATGGGCCATATGGTTTCGGCCACAACTACCCAATTTTACCTTTATCAAAGGAAAGTTAGTTGGATAATACAATAAAGCCATTTACAAAAACAGTGAGGTGGCAGGTCTTGGCCTACGGCCTTTAGTTTGTCGACCTCTGATTGAATGGTATGTAAAACAGTAAATGAAATGATAGAGTATACAACACTAACATTTGGTTTTACACGCAGACTTTAGGCTCAATACCTAAATACCTTATTCATTTGTTAGTGTGGTGTCAGTCTTTCTCTCTATTGCTGATTATGAATGTTCTAGTAAAGCCACCAAAACGATGTGGCTGAAGGAATATGATCTTGCTTGTAAATACCTTCATCCTTAAAAGAAAAAAAAAAAAAAAAAAAACAGATACAGAGAGAGATGCATCAAATAGTGTAAATCAATTAAATAAATTGGCCAAAGGAAACCAATGGTAAAAAAAAAAAAATAATTCTTCTTGGGGGTACATTTGATTCATAAGAGGTGTATAATAATAAAATCCAAAATTTGCCTCTGTTTTGTTTCCGACACAAAGGAAACCTGGTTAATTATAAAGATTTTTTTTGGGGGGGGGGGGGATTATAAAGATTTTTTTTGGCTAAAATATTTTTAAATGATTTAATGTCTTGAAATTAGATATTTCTGGGTTCCTACTAAACAAATCTTTCTCAAATAAAGAAAAAATATGACTCTGGTCATATCTGGTATGATTTTGAGCTGTCCAGAGAGAACAGAACAACATATCTCTAGGGATATTCTTTTTAATGCTTTCTTAAAGTAAGACATTATAACACCAAATTGGAATTTTTTGAGTGTGTCAATAATGAAATAGCAAATAATAGGTTAATATCCATGAAATACTTTATTGATATTGTCCTTTTGTTGGGGGTGGAGGCTTTATGATAGTTGATGGGATCCAGAAATGCTGCTGACTGATGGCATGGTTTGAGGTGAGGACAGAGTAGAATTTTGAGAATATAAGTAATGTTGTCATAAGAAGTCTGACTAGCTTTTGATATTTGGCAGCTGATAGCTGTTAAGCCCCATCCTTCCTCCTTTCCCTTGTACTCTACATCTGGACAAACTGATAAAAATGCCCGAGTGTTCCTTTCTTTGTCACTGGCAAAGGGTTCAAGTAGACAAGTCCCTGCTTCCATTCAGAAGTCTCATTTGGCTCCACCCCCTAACCGCAATAAAAGCTTTCCTTTCCTTGTTCTTTCAAGCCATTTTGGAGCTTCTAAGGAGGCCTGCCTTGCTCTCTCCAGACATCTCAATTACCTACGTAATACCTCTTCTCATAAACACTTGGTGTGTGTGTTGGGGTGGGGGATGTTTTCAGTGTTTACCTCTAAATCTAATTTTAGGTGGGAGTCCCTCCTGTGTTTGTAGAGTGACTATAACAGAAGTACTTACAAATACTGATATCTATCAAATTGCAAAAATCTGAGTTTCTGCCTTGTTCCACTATGAGCCTGACCACCACCAGCATCACCCTCACCACCATGAACTCTTCTACATAGGTCATGGCATAATTAGAGCTTTGCATCAGGAAAATGCTTCTAGCACCTCTCTAGATGCAGAGAAGAGGTGGGAAGGTTTAGAGCAGAGCTTATGACATTTGGCCAGGCAAAAGAAAAATAAGGGTAAATGTGAATGAGAAGTTAAGGTAATTTAGCAAGTGATTGTATGTTTGCAATACTGCAGATGGAATGATAGAGGGAGAGATGGCAGAAGAGAAAAGAATCAATGACCACACCAAGGTCTCAAACTTTAGTGATTAGTTTTAGGATGCCAGAAGGAAGAGCAGGATTTGTCAGAAAATGAGGTCTTTTTTGAAATTTCTGAATTTGATCTTCTGAAGGGTTATGCAGTTAAAAATAACTATAAGAGAACTGGAGCTGAACCTATCTAGCAGATGACTAGATATAAGGATGAAGAATCATCTCCATAATGATAGAAGAAATTACATTACTGGATAAAGTCCTTAAGGGTGAGCTTAGAGGGAAGAGAAGGGAATGGTGGGACACTTTACATTTGTAATTATATGTCAGGAAAGATCCTAAAGTAATTAGAAGGACTATGAAATAGTTTAGTAGCAAAATAAATAGTTCCTTTAGAACTTCAGATCATCAACACCAATATAGGTGATCAATACCAGATTGCATCCTGTCAAAAAAAATCAATTGTTTAAACATACTAAAGAGTTTGAGGTACTGATGCAAAATGCCACTGACAATTATATTTTACTTACTGAGTTGATTCCATTAAGAAACAAGAACTTCTGAATGTTACTGACAGGATTTGCAAAATTGTCAGGCTATACAACCATTCTGGTCAAAGCGGCTAAAAGAAGGAAAGAAATTTATAATTTCATGGTTGAATGACATAATGAGTATAATTAATTTAATTAGTCATTATTAAAGTAGCACTCTGTGCTGGAAACAATAGCAACTCTTTGGGGCGAGGGGCTTTTCAATTCTACCTAAAATATTTTCAGAAATCGCATATGTCACAAATCTTTAAGTTAACGATTTATGCATGATTTTTTGCTATGTGGATTTTTAAAAATATTGCCCTTGGAATGTTGCTCTAAAAAGACATATAACTAAATGGTAGAGAGATGACTGCATAAAAATGAAGACATTAAAAATGAGTTTGAGATGCATTTTACTTAGCCTTGAATACTAAATAAAGAGAAGTGAGTTGGTTTGATGTTCCTGTCTGACTTACATAAATATCTTTGAAAAGAAGAAAACATACCCTCCTTAGGAGACACAGTTGGGTAAGGCAGATTGCCATAGAAAATGACAACTTGCTGATTCTTGCCTGACTTAAAATCTTCAAGTATTAAAACTCATAGTAAACGATGGGAATTTTATAAATGAATGAGAAAAGAAGCAAATTATGTATATATATGTATCTCCATGTCCTCTTTAACATATATGAATCGAACACATTCCATATGTCCTGCAATTCCCATTAACACCATGATGAAAGACTAATACACCCTCTTTAAGGCTAGCAAACATATCTTATTTGCTTCATATCAAGGAAAGAGTCACAATACAGATGAAGTCCCTTGAATGTTGTCTTGTAATAGAGCTGATCTATTTGTGTCTCTGAACTTTAGGGAAGGAAAAGACTAAAGGGCACATGTCAACCATGGTTGGCTTTTTGCCTAAGTTCTACAATGATGAGAAAATGCTCATTTCACAGATGAACATCTGTAAACATCTTCTTATACTGGGGTCTATTCTAATCTGAACCAAAAGGCCCTCAGAAACATGAGATTCGTGTGCTTCAATTAACGTGGCCCAATCTATTGTCAAAACCAAAGCTGCAAATCTGAAATAATCTCCATCATAGACACATAAAAACCACCAAATTTCTTCACATGCTAAGGAAACAACATAAAAGATCATTAAATCATTGTTCTTAAAAATCTACTTTTCTCTTCCTTTCACCCTTCATTTAAGCCCTTTCCCCCCCTTTTTAATTTTGCTGGCCAACTCAGAGGTATTGTAGACTCATCACCCTTTCTTCAGTTTTATTTTATTCAATTATAAATTCAATAAAAATTATATTTGAATTATAAATTCAAATTCAATTATATTTTATCAAAGAGACATTGCAAGTGAGTTTGCTGATCCCATAGGTAAAATGCAAAGCCCCGTAAGGCAAAAGTATAAGAATAATTTAGTGAGATCTATGACTAGTTTGTATTTCTAACATTTTACAAATTGGTTATGTATTGTAGGATGAATTTTCCTAGGGTAATATATTGCATATTATTTTTCCATAGCAAGACATATTAATTGCCTGGGAATTGAAGTACAACTGTGTAAAAGACATAGCTTTTATTGCTGGGCCAAACAAACAATTACAGAGAGACTGAAGTCCATGTCATGAATAATATGGCAGGAATTTGTCGAAAAACATTAGACTGTTTAACAATAATTTTTATTTTGTTTGTGTTTAAATATTTAAATCAAATGTCCTTAGTGTTCTAGTTCTTTGAATTTTGTTGAAAATATGTAAAAATGTAATTGTTTTCTTTGTTTAAAAACTAAAAATTTTTCATCTACCCTCTACTTCTTAATAGAAGTATTGATTGCACTACAGCTTTTGAAGAGAAAAAAATGACTAAGACTATTTCTTTACATTTTTAGCCTTCTGAAATTTTCTTTTTAGATATATGTAGCTGAAATCATAAATCTGTGTGAGTATTTGACAGTGATCAGTTGGTCTGCTTAATATGGTCACCCCAAGTAAATAACTTTGACTCCAAAAAGTAATTGCTGTGTAAAGCTGTGTATTTTTCTTAATTATAGGAGCAACTAATTCATACTTATCCTCACATATCCTCCCTATATGAATAAACCTAAAAATTCATGATTTTTCCCCTTTATAATCAATTTGCCTCAATTTTCTAACATATCATTGGCAAAAAGTGGGAAGATGACAAGTAATTGCTAAAAACAGAATGATAAATGCAATTTTAAAAACCAAAACAGAATTTCATTGGATTAATGTGGTTGGTATGCTTAATGCATCCCTCAGTTTATAATATGAATTAGGTACTTAAGAAAATCAAAAAAAGCTTAATGGCTAGTTTTAAAAACTATGGGCCTAAACAAAGATGTTTCAATATTTATAGCTTTTTATAAATATTAAGTAGAGAAGCCGAGTATTCCCCATTAAATAGTAGATTTAAGCTATATGCATGAAATCTTAATTTCCAAATGCCATTCTAACTCTTGCAAATGTTGTAATTTTTCTTGTTAAACTATCATATGAAACTATATTTTAGACTTAGGCTCTGGTTGTTAAAATTTTCTTTTTTTACTTTCTTAGAAACCAAGAAGAATCATTTGGATAGAAAACTTGTATGCCAACATATTTGATATCCAAAGATGCTTATAATGGATTTGTTGCCAGTAAGAGGACATACCTGCTGAGGATGGAGCCAAACTTTCTTTAAGCCGTCCGCACATTCAGTTCATCCCATAGATCCCAAACAAGCACGCACATTTCCCATATTGAATGGTAGAAAGAATACTATGAAACTTTATAACTAATGTTCATAACTAATATTGAAAAAGGTATCAACCTGACATACTCAAATTTCTACCCCTGGTCCAAAGAGCATGAAAAGGACAAAGAGTACTGTGATTGGTTCAGTGTAGGGAAATGTCCCAAACTCTGTGGTCAGGGGATCGAGATCTATTCTAAAAGGAATAAGGATTTGCTGTGCAGCCGAGGGTAGAATGGCATCATTTAATTGGTCATTGTTTCCTTATTGATTTTTAATTTTGCCCATTTTATTAAAAATATGCTTTATTTAACTCAAAATATAGTTAATTTCCAAGTGATTCCAAATAGCTCAGACATTGGTGTGGTGCTAAAACAAAACAAACAAACAAAAAAAAAACCAAAACAAAGACCATTTTTTAGGTTTAAATGGGTGGCTCAGTTGCTTAGGCTCCTGACTCTTGATTTCAGCTCAGGTCTTGGTCTCAGGGTCATGGAATCAAGCCCTGCATCAGGCTTTGAGCTCAGCAGGGAGTCTGCTTGAGATTCAGTCTCTCTCCTCCCTCTGTCCCTCCCTTTGCTTGCAGTGACCGCATGCTATCTCTCTAAAATAAATAAATCTTTTTTTAATAGCATATCTATAAAATGAATATGACCAAAATTCCACCTACCTGAAGTCATGATAAACCCACTTGATGTTATTGAGTCAGGTTGGATAGGAAGACCAACAAATAAGCTACATTTTTCCAGATGTTAGAGATCTGAAAACAGGTTACAGGAACAGCAATATCCTGCTCTGAATTAGCTTTACCAACCAGATTGCTAAGGCTGAAGGGAAAGAAAAGTAAAATGCCTAAGCAAACTCCGGGGACTTTACAACGAGAGGATTGTGAAGGATGTTTGCTGGTACAGATTGCTACATGGGATAAACCTAGTTTTATGTTTCTATTTACATATTAATTGTAATTCAACTATGGCATAATTAGGAAGGCTCAATACATGGTTGTATAAAAACACCAATTGCATAAACAATAAGTATTGGGCTTTTGAGGATTGATACAAAATTTACTTAAAATGCTGTCACAGTTCTTGTCTCTTGATTTTATTCATGCTGTTTCCATTTTAATGATTGATTTATTATTTCTCATAAATTGAAATGAAGCTACTTTTGGCAGCAATACTCTTTTATTCCATTATAATTTCACAGGGAAAAAATTTTCTTGAAGACTTTAGACATCAGAGTTAGTGATTTTTTTTTTCAAACTAGGGAATCTATCACAGAAGGTTGAAAATTATTAGTCTTATGCATGGAGATTAGAATAGCACCATGCTAAATTGACATGTTATATTCTTTAGGGATTCAAGAAGATAAAAATTAAAATATTTAGGATTTCAAATATTAAGCAACTGTAAAAAAGAATTAGAACCACGCCATTACATAAATATAATACTAAACAAATATTAAGTTATTTATAAATAATATAACTTATTAAACATATGAAATATGATATAAATCATTGTATCATATATTATGAGCTCAGGGGCAAAGGAGGTGCCAGGTGACTGTTCTCTAGGTGGTTTTGCAAAGTATATGAAGAAGAAGTCTGAAGCTGTTGAACTAGGGAAGAAGAGAAAGACCTTTTCTTTGGCTTCATTTTTTCTTTTTTCCTCATTTTATCCTTCTCTTTTACATCTTATTGTCTCATCTTTCTCTTCAGTTATTTTTATATCTTATCCTTTTATTTGATTGTACCTGATTTTCCCAAAATCTCTTAATCAACATGAAACATCTACTGTAGCACCCCCTTTCAATACGTATGTAACGACCAGCTATGGAGAGTACTACAGGGATTTGGTGGGAGTGCAGAGGGATGGGATATAAAAGTGAAATATCTATTGTCAGGAAATATTAGTAATGACAATATGATCATGCTGCCATTTCTGCCCCACTTTGTTAAACGACTGCTGTATTCACTCAGTAGAATTACCTCTGTAATAGGAGATCTTAAACAGTTTGGGCCCTGGACCCCATAAGCAGTGTGGTAAAGTCCAAGGACCTCTTCTCAGAATACTTTATAAATACATAAAATAAAATACTTATAAAGGAAACAAATTGTTAAAAAGTACAAATTTATAATATAATCATTCATGGGCTTTTAAAAATAAATATTAAATAACATGTCCAGCTGTGTTATAATAGCAATCATATTTTCAGAATAGTGATGATATCAATGATATTTATAGATATCTACACAAATGTAATTTAATAAAAGAGTACAGATATAAATTTTGTGTGGTTTCTACTGTTTGACAAAGTCACAAGTAACTGCTTGATTATACTGTGGCTTGATAATATTTTCATTCCAAATTCCTATTTGAAAGCAAGGAAAACTTTCAGTTAAAGACAAATGAATCTAAAGAGGTACTTATGTTTTATTTGCCATCTAAATTCAGAATAGCATCAATTCTATCCAAAGACCCCACGTTAATAACGCTCGTTGAAGATACAAATACATATTGTTTCATCTCTCAGTTGATTTCATCAATTTCTCTAAGCCGGAAGTTTACAAATTATTGGACCAGCAATTCACTTGGGAACTTTAATTTTTCTTTCAAAAATTCAGCTTCTAGGGCCTACTCTCCAATAGAGCTCTGGACAGCATTATTGGAGAGAACTATAGTGCCTACCCACAATGGGGGACCTTTTAAAGAGAAATTGTCTCAGAATCCTCTGTGAAACTATGCCAAAAAATTCTTCTCGATCTAGTTTATACTACTTCTGAAGACAATAGCAATGGCAAACAACAGAAATAATGAAACGAGCAGATACATAGTTATGATATCTCTCATGCAAACAACTTCCAACAAATTGCCAGAAAATTAGTGCGTGTGTTTACATTTGTATGATATTCCTAAAATATCAGCGATATAGAAAAATAGAAAGCATCCGAACAATATAATCCACAGGACTGGATTTATTGCTCTAATACTAACTCTCTATATTATAGACGTATAATTTAATTATTCAAAAGCTCAATTTGGAAAGGAAAAAAGTGGTGGCATATATACAGAACCTATTTTAGTATCTAGCAGAGTAAGCACTCACATAACAGCGGTAGTTATTATTATTATTATTGCTGTCATTGTTATTTAATTTCGGCTGCAGGATTGAATTTTCTTTTTTTTTCATGCCCATTCCAATCCCAAGAGTAAAGTATGTCTTTGCTACCATAATGTGCATCCATCTCTTTCAATGCATTTTGTCTATCTCGTAGTTCTTTTAGAGGAGGTTATCAATATTGTCAATAATAAGAGATGTTTATATTATCAGTGTCCATTCTAATGAGGATGAAAATCCCAAACTTCTTCTTTTTAACAACGGTGAGGACTTTCTAGTCAGTGTAGGGGAATTAGAAGAGACTCACATAATATGAAGAATAAGATTCTTATCTAGGAAGTTGGAAGGGACTATTGATGATATTCAAGCTCCAAATATCCTTCAGAGACCAATTGACTATGACGTAAATATGGGAAAAATAATGTCTCTGACTTATCCTCAGATGTATGTGAGTATGTGTGCATGTGGAGGCCTATCTCTTGTTGTTTTCCACAGTTAGTTCCAACTGGCAAAATACGGATAAAATCAAATCAGAAATTCATTAGTAAAGCGATTCAGAGATGATGCTGTAAGCTCTAATCAAGTGAAACAACGAGGTACTCCTGAGTGACAAAGGTGGGCATCATTTCAAAAAGAGACTTAGCATGGTTCTTATGAAAGAAGGATGCTCATACTCCCTCTTCCCCTAATAGCAACTAAAGAAAATATAAATACACTTACTAGAGGATTCTGGAAATTAACTAGGAACAGATGGACAAGATGGAATCAAAACTCAAGTAATGATTCCTAAGGCAATGAGTTGGCTATTTTTTCCTCCCATATTTCCTGACTTAGACTCCCAGTCAGTCCAAACCACCAAATGGATGTAGACAGATAATATGCCTCTCAGGTGGAAAATAACCAGAGAACTAGGAAGGTGGCCCCCTGTGCAATTAAGCTCTTTTGATTCTCCTGGCCCTACCCAAGTCATGCTTCACTTACAAAACTAGAATGTGTGTTGGAGGGGCGTAGGGCGTCATGGTTCTGTAGGCTATTTTCTCTCGCCACGTTGCCTAGTGCAGACTCAGTCATGGGGAATGTAGAAGAGTGCCCGGAGGCGAACACCCCCACTTTCTAGTGAGGGCTTTGGGGAAAATTAGAAGCCTGAGGAGCCCTCAGATCTAAATGAGAACTAACATGAGGACATGAGTGTGAGAAACTCCTGGTGGCTGCAGTCTGAGGATGCCCCCCCCCCCCACACACACACTTATATAGGTTTTGCTTTTAGGAAGTTCACCACGTGTCATGGTATAATGACAAGGGAAATTCTCTGTGGCTCTGGCAAGAGGAGGTGAGGAATGATACTTGTGAAATATCCCCAGAGTATTCTCTAAGGCAACAGCCTACTCTCTGGGGTCAGTGAGTTTTCTAGAGACTGATCCCACATTGGGGTAACAGCATTTCTTCAACTCCATCTCCCTTAACCTTTCTGTCTCACCCAGGTTAACAGAATGCTAAGAAACATTTGGAAAACCTGGGATTGCTAAAAGCAGAGATTTAATCATAAGATTATAGAATGCTCCTCTTCCTCATTTCCTTACTACTCCAATTTAATGTTAATTTATTAAGTTATTTAATTTAGTAATAGTAAACTGTAGCTAAAAGATGCCAACTATAAGCGAGGAGGAGTTCTTAGGGAAGCCCAACAACAACAAAAAAATTCAAGTAATGTTAGCAGGTAAGAAAAAAACACATTCTCAGGAGACAAACTAAATATCAGAACCAGACTCAGATATGATTCAAATGTTGTCATTATCAGACAGAGAACATAAAATAACTATAATCAATCTGTTGAAAGCACTAATGGAAAAAAGTAGAAAATGTATAAGAATGGATGGGTCAAGTAAGTATAAAGATGAAAACTCTTAAAGAAAAAGGAATCAAAAGGAAATGCTAGATATTAATTCAGGTAGTTATATGGTTTGTATGAATAACAAGTTTGAGAAGCACCAGTCTCGAATGTGATTAGCAGTAGGTTTCACCCAAGATTTAATGGACTTTATTCTCTCTCTCAAGGAAGAGACCTACCTCGCTTGCCCTGTGAGTCCTATTCAGAGCAAGTTTTGAGGCACGTGCATGGCTCAGTTGAGTGTCTAACTCTTGGTTTTGGCTGAAGTCATGCTCTTGTGGTTGTGGGACTGAGCCCTGCTCAGGCTCAGCATGCGGTCTGCTTCAGATTCTCCGTCTCTTTCTCAAATAAAGAATTTATTTATTTTTGTTTTAAAGAACAAGTTTTTATCTTCTGAGTCAGCAGGCCAGCACTCATTGGGTATTTTCTATCTTGAGTAAGGAGAAAGCAATTATAAAATATTTTGTCTGCATGGTGCCTAAGGAACATTTAACCTAATGCTCTCATTACAAATGCAGCTACTGTAAGTCAGAGATTCTTGTGCTTTCTTTTGATATCAGCAAAACGGATTGTGATTTTCATCTAAAGGGGACATTCATGGTTCCCTTCAACACTAAAGGTAGATAAAGCTGGATTATGACACTCCTGAAAACTCTTTTCATTTATAATGATCTTTGGGACCTTTAAGCATACCAGATTTCTAATACTCTACCTATAACCTAAGAGTCTAAAATGATATTCGTGTCTAGAAGATAGAAGACAAATGGAATCTGGTAAATTTCCATCCGCCTGACAGTTTTATCCTCCTCTTCTCCTCATCACTATTCTTTGACAGTGCCATCAAAGTTAAAAAGCAAGTTGACACTCAATAAAATTGGTCCTTACAAAAGTCTACAGGTTTGAAAGTTCAGGAGTCATCATGCTAGCTTTCAGTGGAGAAAACTGAAATTCTGAGAGCTGAGAGCTACTTAATATGACCCTATTTTAGTTGGTTCATAAGACTCTAAATGGAATTGCTTGCGAAGGCGTTCAAATGAAGCTTTATGAATTAATGAGTGAATCCAGGCACACCTCGTCTTATTGCACTTCACTTGATTGTGCTTCGCAGGTACTGTGTTTTTCACAAAGTGAAGGTTTGTGGCAACGCCGCATCCAGCAAGTCTGTTGGCGCCATTTCCTCCTCCAATACCGTTTGCTCACTTTGTGTCTCTGTCGCATTTTGGCCATCCTCCTAATGTTTCAAATGTCCTCATTATTACTCAGTTTGAATTTCTGAAATCTCATGATAAAATTTTAACGGATGAGGATTGCTTCGTACGGATGAGCAAAGAAAGCAGTTTATTGAGATGGTCTGTACTGCTGCTGAAGATGCTGTGAAGTGTGTTGAAATGACAACAAAGGACTCAGAATATGACACGAACTTAGTTGATAAAGCAGCAGTGGGGTTTGAGAGGACTGACTCCTAGTTTTGAAAGAAGTTCTACTGTGAGCAAAATATATTCCAACAGCGTTGCAGTCTACCGAGAAATTATTTGTAAAAGAAAGAATCAATATGGCAAACATTGCTGCCGTCTCATTTTAAGGACCTGCCAAAGGCCCCAACCATCAGCAACCAGCATCCTGACCAGTAAGCAGCCGTCTGCATCCGGGCGAGGCCCTCCATTGCCGAAAGCTCAAATGATGGTTAGCAGTTTTTAGCAATGAAGTATTTTTAATTAAGGCATGCACATTTTTTTTCTAGACATGATGCAATAGGCTCCAGTATAGTGTAAACATAACTTTTAAATGCCCTGGGAAGCCAAGGAATTCACGTGACTCACTCTCCTGCAGTATTTGCTTTATTGAGGTAGCCTGGGAGGAACCTGCAGTACCTCCATCGTACGCCTGTAAATAAATCAGTGCATCCATGTGTTGATTTAAAATGCTTTTAAACGTAAACTAAAACATTTAAAACGCACCTTAAGTAACCCTGTTAGTTAAATAGCTTAAAAACACATCCAGTAGAATTCCAATCTTTGTATATTTGAAAATAATACTAGGCTCTTTCTATACTAGGTTGTTTCCCTTAAACCATCATAATAATTTCTGATAAGTGAGGAAAGAATAAAGTCCTTTGAAAGTCAAACAAGTCATAAGCTAAAAAAAAAAAAAACACAAAAACTGTTTTTCAGCTATAACCATCTAAAAGGTATTGTGCAAGAAGTGTATTTTACGTCGAGGCAATCTCCTTAGGAAATGCTACAATAAACCCAATTTTCTTGTAGAAGAATTTTCACTGTTTTAAATCTCATTTTCTTTTATTTTTCCAGATTTTTTTGTAATACAGCTCAGGAGATTGGTGACAAAAACAACATAATGAATTTTCGGGCTGCATAATTTATGACTTCATACTCATAGCAACAGTTTTAACCTCCACTCATATTTACATTTGCCCTCTATTTCCCAGATTCAAATGGTCTTTCTAAGGAGATTGGTTTCATGCAGAGACAGGATAGTAATCAGAAATTTCTACCTTACTCACTATAAATCAGAGTGATTTCTGTCTGCATTTGTGGCCACCATCGAAACAAAATGTGCCTCTGACTGGGGGATGCTATTAACTGCCAGAGTTTTGATTTCCAATAAAGATACTTTTTCAATTTGCTTAATGCTTCCAAAATCGGGGTGTGGTTTCCTGGCGTATTAGAACAACTTAGCTAATAGCCGAAGTCCTTGCCGGTTCATAAAAACATGTGTGAGTGCCATAACCATAACAGTGTTTGTGATGCAGGAAACGAAAATAGGAAAAATGAAGACAGAGAAGCACGTATTTTATTGATGTCTTAAAAAGTGAGTCACAAACAGAAGCACCTTTTTAAATTCGGATTCTTCTGCGGAAGCAAATCGGAATAGGATGCTTCCTTCCATCGCCTTAAGTAGATGGGAGCCTGTGAGGGGACTGCAGCAGAAGCGCTATCAACAGTGGCGAAAGATGAGTAAATTACTTGAACATTTGAGTCAGAAGACACTGACCTTCCAAAGACCCAGGCAGGCCAGACAGTCCGTTACGCATTTAGCCCTAGGACTGACTCAGACACAACTGCTTGATGGTTGCAGGCCCAGATGCCTTCGCCAGACAACTGTCTGCGACAGCTCAGCATCTGGACCTAACAATTGCTAGAATGAGGCTGAGATAATTTGCAAGAACCCTAAAAAAACACCCAGGAATTTTTGCTTCTCCAAAGGGAACATGTGGGCAAGTCACCAAAACAAAGCAGCACACACCCCAAATCCTGGGGTGCCGGGAGGAGCAAGCCATGCAGGGTTATGCCTTGACTAGAAATTCAGATGTGCTCGCAGAATGGCACAACCTCGCAGCTCCTAGATGTCCCTGAGGAAGGGAAAGGGAGGAGGCTCCTGTCCCCTTGGGGTTTTGTTACTGGAAACTGTCCCGACTCTTGCCAATTTCCTACTAAGGCTCGGCTTCCTGTTTTGATTCCAAGTGATCTGGCTTTTTGAACATGTGGGATCGTAGACAAGGATGTGAAAGGAAGAGTGAGGTCATGC
The DNA here is from genome assembly GCF_048418805.1 of Vulpes vulpes. Taxonomy (NCBI): domain Eukaryota; kingdom Metazoa; phylum Chordata; class Mammalia; order Carnivora; family Canidae; genus Vulpes; species Vulpes vulpes. Next base: position 189,045,872 of record NC_132791.1, on the reverse strand, counting down.
AATGAAGAGGGAGGAGAGAAATTTGAGGATACGCTACCCTTAGTCCACATCGTGATGGACTAGCGAATTAATTCTGCGATAATATCATTCAGAGCAGCCAGCTGGAGTTTTATTAATGATCAGTCAAAACAAAGGGCGCGTTTTCTAGCAGGTTATTCTGGGATTCTGTGGCCCTGGCTGTTCCAGCAGGTGGAGCCAAGTGAAGCTGTCTCACCACCTGCCCTTCCAGCAGGGCACAGGTGGCCTTACCTCCTCACCTGCCCTGGTCCCTAAGACCTCTGTTCCTCCCAGCAGATTCCGTAGGGGCTTGCTGCGAGCCAGAGCGGAGAGTGTTTACACAGAAAGTGAGTCAGAAAGGGAGAACCGAAGCCAGGGCCAAATTAAAAAGGAGAACTAAAAGTCACAAAGAAGGTGCTGGGTCGTCAGTCACTTATCTGTCGTGCAGAGGGGTGTTATCTATGATCTGTCAGATAAAATAAGAAGGAACAAGACAGACTCTCTTTTGTCAAGATGATCATTTCCTCGCCTGGTGATTGGCATGGGAGGATTGTTGAGATCCAGGTTCCTCGGCTCCAACTCTGCTTTACTGAATCACAACCTGTGAAGCTTGGGTTTTCTGAATTCTCATACAGTCAAACCCTCCAGGTCGTATCAGTCAAAGTTTGAGAACCAAGGGTCCTTTGGGATTAAGACGGCTAAACGGACAAGTCCAGTAATATCATGACACAGCACCTCGCCTCTTTTTTTATTATGGGCTCTTGACTGTAAATTTTTTAATTTTTTTTAATTTTTTAAATTTTTTATTATGTATTTATTTATTTATTTTTAAAAAGTATATTAAGGATTGCATCTTATTTTTAATCTAAATTTAATTTTCTAATAAAATACTGTATATACACAAATCTTCTTAAGGGTCATTTTTTTTTTTTTAAACCCACTTAAAGTAAACATCCCAGGAAGTAGAGGGAATAACATATGAATCAAAATGGTATTATAGCAGTCACAGTTTAGAACATTTCCATTACTCCAGAAGGTTTTCTTTTCTGCCTTCCAGGAAATTCCCACCCCTTTTCCTGGTTTGGGGCTTTACCAACCGGGCACAGACGATAGATGCAAAGGATTCATATAACATGATCATGAAGGGAGCAAAATGAAATTTCTTAGAGTTAAGAGTTGTGAATCCAGGATCACAATACGTGGACCTCCCGATCTTACTATGTATTAGTTGCCTTGATATATTTTTAATTTTATGAAGCAACCAATAACCTGATTTTTATTACAATAAGTTGTTTTTACCTGCTGTTGTAGTTCATAGATTTATTCTTTTGTGTATAGCTTCTTTCACTTATGAGAATTGTTTTAGATTAGTCCATGATGTTATATCAATAGTTCACCCATTATTAATGAGATTTTTGTATTTTATAGGTATTCCATCTTTTCCTAATCTGTTTTTCTGTTGATGGACACTTGGTTCTTTTCCAATTTTATGCTGTTAGGAATAAAGTTGTTATGAACATTTTTTTGCAGACATATTTTTTTTATTTCCCCAGTAATTACCTAAAAATGGAATTATGGGGTCGTTAGATAGATGCACATTTAATTTTATGACACCCTGTCTTTAGTTATCAGAAAGGGTCATGTAATTTTACATTCATACTCAAAATGTTGAGAATTCCATTGTTCCACAAACAAGCCAATACTGGATATTACAAGTATTATCAATGTTGATTTTGTAACTCTTTTTGTGGATGTGAAATAGTGTATAGTGGGATTTTACTATGTAGTTTTCAGACGAATAATAATTTAAATACTTTTTTATGTCCTTATTATTCATATTTCTCCTTTTATGACATGTCTGTTCATATCTTTTCTTATGTTTTCTTATTGTACTACTGATTTGTAGCTCTTTCTATCACTAAATACAAATACTTTGGCAGATACATGCATTCAAATGTTCTATGCCAAACTTTGGCCTGTCTTAATTTAATCAACAGTGTTTGGGGTAAGCAAAAGTTGTATGTGTGTGAGTGTATGTGCTTATAAATCCAAACTCATTTCTGTCCTTTTTCTAATGATAGTGCTTTTTAGGTCTAGTTTAAGGAAATTGTGTCAACACCAACATCATGAATATTTTCTTCTATGTTTTCTTACACAAACTTTACTGTTTTAACTGATGCATTTATATTAGCGATCCTCTTTGAATTAATGGTTGTATGTGGTATGATATAGAAGTCAAAGTTAATTTTTTTTCTTTATGTACTAAACTTTACGGAGCATTTTGTAATATGTGCCAAACACTCTTCTAAATGCTTTCCAGATATTACATTACTGCCTACAGACAAGTTGTGAGAATTTTTTAAAATAAGCTTTACTTTTTAAAAGTTGCTTTAGGTTCACAGTGAAACTGAGCTGAAGATGTACAAGTTTCCCATACACCCCCTTCCCCATCCCAATCACCTCCACCACTACCAGCACCCACACCAGAGTTACATACTTCTTTTCACCAGTGAATCTACACCGTCATATCTTTATCACCCAATGTCCTTAGTTTACATATGGTTCACTCATGGTGTTGTATATTATATGAACTTGGACTAGTGTATAATGCTGTACATCCATCATTATAGTGTCATAAAAAATAGTTTTACTGCCCTAAAAGACTCTACTATGCTGATTCACCCTTTCCCTCCTCCCTATCCCCTTGGAAACCATTATCTTTTTTTACTGTCTCATTAGTTTTGAATTTTCCAGGATGTCATATATTTGGAATCATACAGTAAGTAGCCTTTCCACATTGACTTCTTTCACTTACTAATATGAATTTAAGGCTCCATCGTGTCTTCATTTGTTCTTGGCACCGAATAATAATCCATTTTCTGGATGTACTACAGTTTATTTACCCAATGAAGGACATTTTGGTTGCTCTCATGTGTTGGCAGTTGTGAATACAGCTTTTTATGTAGATATAAGTTTTCACTTCAGTTCAGTAAATATCAATGAGTGGGATTGCTGAGTCATTTAATAAGAGGTGTTTACCTTTGTAAGAAACTGCCAAACTGTTTTGTACTGGGCAGCCCAGGTGGTTTAGCGCTGCCTTCAGCCCAGGGCCTGATCCTGAAGACCTGGGATCGAGTCCCATGTCAGGCTCCCTGCGTGGAGCCTGCTTCTCCTTCTGCCTGTGTCTCTGCCTCTCTCTCTCTCTATGTCTCTCATGAATAAATAAATAAAATCTTAAAAAAAAAGTTGTACCATTTTGCATTCCCACTGCAATGCAAGTGGGTTCCTGTTGCTCTATATCTTCAGTAGCATTTGCTTTTGTCAGTGTTTTGGTCATTTTAATAGGCATGGAATAATATACCATTGTTATTTTAATTTGCAATTCCTTTATGATGTATGATGTTGAGCATCTTTTAATGTGTGTATTCATTAACCATATATCTTTTTTTGTGAGGGCTTTCACCCATTTTTTAGTCAAGTTATTAGATTTCTGTTGAGTTTTAAGATTTCTTCCTATATTTTAGATAATAGTCTTTAATCAAAGTTACTTTTCCTTACTTTTTCCATTTATTCCACAACCAATTATCAAAAAGATATTCAGAGATAAAATCTAAATCTATATCTAGGTGAGATTGTTCTAAAATTATTATGGAACTGCATTGACCTCACAATAATGAAAGCTTGACAAAGAAGAATAGAGTGGAAGGAATCATTCTATGAAATATTATGGCCTGCTATCTCACTACAGTAAGCTAGAAGGGTAGACACACAGATAAACAGGATAGACTGGAGAACCCAGAATTGGAATGATACAAATATGTCCAACTGTTTTTTGACAAAAAAATAATAAAGAGAAAGTCTTCATGATTTAGGACTGGTCAAGATGTTATTAGACTTGTCATCAACAGCACAGTCCATTAAAGAAAAAAGTAGGTAAGTAGGACCATATCAGAATTAAAAACTTTAACTCTGCATAAGCCCATATGATGACAAACTGGTACATCCTTACCCTAGAATACTGCTCAGCAGTAAAGAAATGGATTACTGATGCATGCAACATCGGAGAGGACTTGGGCACGGACTGTACCCGTTGATTTTCGTCATTTTAGAGGAGGCTGGGTTTTATACATAATCACAGAATGTCTGTGTCGTTTTCCCCTTAGCCTGAGTTATAATACTTAGTCTAAGGATCCAGTCTTTATTTCTAAGCCCTGACTATTGTAGAGTTTCAGTGGAAGTTTTTATCACTCCCTTTTAACTCCAGAGGGTGTTTCCCTGCTGTCAATAGCCGAGATCTCCGGTCAGATTTTCAATCTTCTGTTGGTGGTGGTGGGTTTCTTTTGAGGCTTCTTGTAGCCTACATGTGCACAAGCAGTTCAGAGTCAACCAAAGCTTTATGGGAGTTGTATATACATATTTCGGGACTCCACTTTCTGTGGTTATGTCCTTAATTTCCAGACTCTCTGGTATCCTCAACTCCATCCTCTGGCACTTCAATCCAATAAGATTGTCATTGCTCTTTCTGCTTGAGTTATAGCTGCCCCACATAATGCAAATCAGAACCTTTATGGGAAAGACTCTTTAAACATAAATCTTATCCATGACATAGTTGTTATCAAAAGATTCCCTCTAGTTTTTCTCTGCTTTTGTCTCCAAGGCAAGTGAAGTGCATTGTTATCTAGAGAAAGATTATTCCCTTGTAAGCTACCCCACCACTTACTAGAATTGGGATTCCACCTGGGTGCTTTAGAAGTTAATGATTCCCCTAAAGAAATTCACTGTACTAGTCATGCCCTTCCCCCCCTGCTCCCCCTCCACTTGTTTTCTGATGTTTTGATATCAGAAGGACTGCTCTTCCCAAGGTTAGCCAGATCCTAGAGATAACTCAAGGGTTGGGGGGGTGGAGCATACCTTTCAAATGCAAAACAATCAACCCAGAGCCATACTGCCAACTACTTCCTCCGTGGAGCTCTTAGTCTCTGGGCCATTACCCCCCTGCCCTCATCTTCCTGGACCAGGGATCAGACAACTAGAAACAGAGTCTATACTTCACGATTCACAAAAACTATCCCAACTAGCCAATCTTGAATTTGACTGACTTGCTTCTCCCCTTCCTGTCATGAAAACCACCAGAAAGACTGTTGCTCACATTTCCCCCTCACTTGCCTACCTCATGGCTGATGCTGGTGCTCCCGTGTGGGTCTGTGTGGGATACCCTGTCTTCAATCAAGAGGAAATGCAAACCGTTTTCAGGGGATCTTCAGGATTGCAGTATGGGAGACCCAGCATCTCCCAAAAAATGTGCTCCAAACCGCAAGCAAGAAGTGCAGGCTTATGAAGGTAAAAACTAGCCGTTTTTTACCTAAATTGTTTCTGAGAGAATTATGATCGGTGCTGGCTGAATTTGGACTAACTTTCTGATACATGATTGGCTACTGGGCCACCAGGCATTCCATTAGTTCTATTCAGTTCAAAGTCTGTGGTGTTCCAAGAATTCAGACAGGGGGTGTGCAGAGGTCCTGCTTCCTCAAGGTCCTTCTGACTCTATTTTGAATGACTCTCTAGTGATGCTTACTCCATTTTGAACCTTTCCCCACACTTCTGTTTCTAGGGATCTGTGAATATAAAACCTTCAATGACAGTCATTTCTGTATCTGCATGTCTCACCAAAACCTGATTAAAACAAATCCCAGAAATTCCAAAAACATTTGTTTTATAGATTGGGAATCTCCTGAGATATTTATTATCTTACACAAATTTGGGAAACTCTTGGTGAACATATGCCATTAGGAGGGAAGAGCTAAATCTTGAAGACTGAGTAAGAGTTACTCTGGCAGGTTTCCAGAGAGAGATAGTAACAAGGATAACAAAGGAAGAAGGGTGAGGTGAGACAACATGAAGACCCACAACATGGCTGGAGTAAATTTGTCAAGACCGAGAGCTAGAGAAAATGACCCTGAAGTGAATATCATGGTGGCCTTATAAGCATTACTGAGGAGGATGGGCTTTAGTTGACTGTCCATGGGGGGGAATTGTTGAAGGATTTAAGTTGCAAAATGGGCATAATTAAAATGCATCTAGATCTTCTGAGTAGTTATTCTTTTCTCTTTTAATACATCATATTGCCTCCCCCTCCCCTTGAGAATTACTGGCTAATATTGTCCCCTTGCTATCCTACATTTGAAGGAAAGTGGAGATATCGCACATGGCTGTGATCACAGCTTATTCAGTTTGCAAGTTTTCAAATGACATAGCACAAAATATTGTATTGGATTTTTTTAAAGGCTAGGCATGAAGGAAATTAAAAATGAGTTAAATAAAATGGATGGAAATCAACTATGGCTTAGGAAATCCACTGTGTAGAAATATGTGCTTTTAAATAACAGGTAAGAGACAAACAATCTATAACCAGTCAAGTGGAATCTGGATACCAATAAATAAGAGCCAGGGTGATCATGGTAAAGACTTATGTCTGATGGTCAAATTGGAAAGGACAAATACCTATGACATTGACTTAAACCAGAGAAAACAGAACAGTGTTTGGAAGATGAGAACTAAAAATGGGCATTTTATATTTTTAGTGAACACCACACTGACCAATGCTGAAACTGTTTTATTTGTTCTTCAGGGCCAGGGGTAAATGTCATGGATGTATACACAAAGTTTAACTACAACAGGTTGTGCCAAAGCAAAGTGACATAACTATATGAAAGACTTCTGAATTAAGTTGGCACATGCAACACAGTTATATGATATTATGGAAATAAAATCTAAGGGGATACTCTCAGAAAAGGGCATGGAATCCTGATGCTCATCAATCCAAAATTCTGTTTTATTCTTCTTCCTCACTGTACTTGATTCTATTTATTATGTAGGAGCCACTTTCTTTAACTCTTGCCCTGAGTCATTTTAGTTTCTTAGAAACTGCTATAGGTAATATTAATCTGTTAATGAAATCAAAGTTTTCTACAGGACAGTGGGCATTTTCTGTTTTTGTTATCAATATAAGCTCAGGGCTTGGCATAGATTATGTTTTCAATATATGCCCAATTGTGCAGGTGAATGGAGATAGTGAAGGAATTTTTTGCTGAACATGCAAGTAGAGCAATAGTGAATGATTACTTACCATTCACTGTCTTGGGGATTTCTTGATTATTGATTAGTGTTACATGCACTAAAATATTAAATTCACAAACATCAGAAGTCCAGTGTTTTCATTTTTTTAAAGGTTATTTATTTTTTTGAGAGATAGAGTACAAGTGGGGAGAGGATCAGAGGGAGAGGGAGAGAGAGAAGCTCAAGCAGACTCCCCGCAGAGCAACGAGCCAGATGCAGGGTTGATCCCACAACCATGACCTGAGCCAAAATAAAGAGTCTGATGGTTAACCCATTGAGTGACTACCCACTGGTGCCTCCAGTGTTTTCATCATTAAGTGAAAAAAAAAATCAAGGTTCTAAGAGGCCATGCTACCAAAATGATAGAAAGCAGCAGATTCAGGATATGAGCTCATCCAGCCATTTTCCCCCTAACCAAAATTATCTATGTCAGACAGCTTCAGTGGCAAAAGAGACGACAATATCGGATGTGGACCGAAAGGGTTCTAAATTAGCTGTGTGACCTTGAGTGAGTTATTTTATCTCTTCTAAACTCAATATCCTCAAATGTCCAATGGAAATAGTTATGGAAACTCTTTTGGATATTAATGAAACTGCTTGAAAATGCCCATAAAGATCTTAACACCATGGGTACTGATAATGAAATAATGACAAAGACAATACTAATAATCAAGTTAATATGTGTGGTGACTTAGGAATTCATAACTTAGGTCTTGCTACTGATTTTCAATCAGGAAAGGAGGGATTAATATTAGTATTTCTTCTCCAAAAAGCTACAGTCTTCTTTTGTCACCTAACTGATAAAATTCAGAGCTGTAGCTGATTAGCTTTATTGGATATGTAGGGGGGGTGGGGGGGATAGCTAATAGAGAAATACTGCACCAGAAAGCTCCAGTTGCAATTTTCAGTGAAGTTTGAGGAATCTCTACTTTATTCCCCTAGTTATTAAGAACTTTAATTGGGTCACCCTTCTGTTGACCTCTGTCTTTACTTACACGTATTCATTTCTCCAATCCAACATGGACCCTCCGAGGAGACTTAGCTACTTTATTCACCTTGAGTTTAGAATATTTTTGGTGCCTTCTTTATTTGAGAAACCTACGCTTAGATCACTGGTCTTTAAATAATCCTCAACTGTGGTATTGAACAGTTGTTAAACAGTTGTTTATAAGAGGATTTCCCAACCATATCCTTAAAGTAAATGTTATATCTCAGGTCTCCAACTTCTCAGACTTCCAGGAGGACAATAAAATAACAGCTCCTCAGAAAGGCCAGAGTTTTATAAACCTGATTACTGAAAAGCAGATTGCGGGGCAGAAGTCATTCCTGTGACACTTCAGATTTCACACAGGGCATTAAATGCTTAATGAATGTTAACCAACAAATTTTTGGAATCAGTGCTTAGTTAAGAAAAAAAATACCTAGTGTTCCAAGCATAATTGCTCTCTTACCTATTTTAAATTGAATGTTAATAAATGTTGAGGATACGCTGTGGACTCTTAGGATTGCTATTTTGCTGAGTGGAGGTGATGGTGAAAATTGATGACAATGATGACAAACATTGAAATAAGTTTCTGGATGGCATTTTCCCATCCTTCTAGAATGACTTATTAATATACATTTTTAAGGATATTATTTTATATTATTTTTTAAAAATTTAAGTATAATTAGCATACAGCATTATATTAATTTTGGGTGTACATTATTATCAACAATTCTATGTACTCCTCACTGCTTATCAAGCTAAGTATGCCATTAATCTTCTTTATCTATTTCACCTATCCTCCCCATCCATTGGTACCACTAGTTTGTTCTCTGTATTTAAAAGTCTGAGGGGTTTTGGCTTCTTTTTCTTTTATCTTTGATTATTTGTTTTGTTTCTTAAATTTCACATATGAGTGAAATCATACAGTATTTATCTTTCTTTGATGAGCTTATTTCGATTAGCATAATACTCTCTGGCTCCAACCACATTGTTGCAAATGGCAATATTTCATTCTTTTTGATGGCTAAGTAATATTTCATTGCGTATATATACAACATGTCTTCTTTATCCGTTCATCTATCAATGGACACTTGGGTTGCTTCCATATCTTGACTATTGAAACTAATGCTGCAATAAACATATATTTTTGAATCTGTGTTTCTGTTTTCTTTGGGTTAATATTCAATAGAGTAATTACTAGATTCTATGGTAATTCTATTTTTAATATTTTGAGGAATCTCCATACTGCTTTCCATGGTGGCTGCACCAATTTGCATTTCCATTGACAGTGTGCAAAGGCTCCTTTTTCTCTGCATCTGATTTTTTTCTGCATCTGATTTATTATTAATCTTAAAATGGCTTACTGATCACCTTATATAAGAAAGTTTCAGCCTTGGTCAGTGAAAGATGAAATGAGGAGAAAAAATGTAAAGAAATGGTGTCATTTTCTTAAAGGTCTCACAAGGATGGATAAAGAAACAACAGCAACAAAAATGGAATGGTGCATTTCTGTTCAGTGAGATGGAACTTTTCTACCAAACTGAAGCTAATACAGCAGAAGCTCTCAAATGAGAGAACTTGGCTACCCCACATCTTGTTAGCTGTGCAATTTGGAGCAAGTTATTTAACTCCTCTACTCTTCTTCAATTGCAAAATCTGGGTAATAATAGAACCCATTTTATAAAATTGCTAAGATAAATGAGAAAACCTAGGGGCGCCTGGGTGGCTCAGTTGGTTAAGCATCTGCCTTTGGCTTAGTGATGATCCCAAGGTCCTGGGATCAAGAGCCCCTTTCAGGCTTCCTGCTCAGTGGCGAATCTGCCTGTTCCTCTCCCTCTACCCTTCTCCACTGCCTTATGCACATGCTCTCTCTCTCAAATAAATAAATAAAATCTTAAAAAAAATGAGAAAACCTATATAAACCTACCTAATATGGCATATGCTACCTGGAATGCTTTATAATTATTAGCTTTAATTATTGTTTAAATAACAGATGGGCTTTAATCTAGGTATATAGTAATAGTGGTTGTGGTGGAATGAGACAAGCATGAACAGAAATCCTCAAAGACAGTAATGCCAGGTTGTGCCTCTAGTAATTTTTAACCAGCAACTTGTGATATAGATGTTCAGATATGGTTTTCTTCAGATTTTTTTTTTTGTTTTTTACTCTTGTTGCTACATTTTCTGAATACTTTAGTCTGCAACATGGATGTGATTGATTCAAATGCTCCTATTAACTTTCTACAGTGATAAGAATTTGACTATATTCTGTGTTGAAAAATAAAAGTTGCACCCAAAAAGCTGAAAGCTTCAGCTGACATTGATTCTCAGGTTGGCTCTGTTCCTATGTTTGGGCAGGCATTAATTTAATCAGAGCTAGAATCTGCCTGCAGCAAGGACTCAGCAGCTTGGGAAATTGAGCTTTCTGCTACCCTCACTTTTGAATACATCACTTAGAATTTGTGGTATTAGAATGACTTTATTGCAAAGACATGAATTATTTATTGTGTGTAAGTTTATGTTTATACACATTCACACCTATTTCCATTTGATTGGCAGAAGGCACTCTGATTATTAAATGAGAGAATTCTATACTTTATACATACACGAGAGCATTTTATATTATATGAGATAATCTATTGGTTTATTATGTATAAACTGGGCTAATCCAGGGAATGTTATTTACCTTATCGGAGCCCCAATTTCTTTAATCTCCAAAATAGAGATAACAATTATAGATCATTGAGGACTGGATTATATTTTATACATGTGCCATGTCCTGCATCTGTACTGTGGTTGTCATTTGATAAGTGATTGATATAGTCAAATTCATTGATTTTTACATATGGAGAGAGAGAGAGAAACCGCATCTCGGAGATGGAAAGTGAATTGACTGGGGAATGCAGTAATTCAGTGTCAGAGCTGGAACTGAAATTTTAGTCTCCCACTGTCCTCATTGGTATTCTCTTTATGTGAGCATGAGGATCACTGAAGTTTGGGGATAGACAGTGAAGACTTGGGAAGAGTACTGAATTAGGGTGTGCAGGAAGGAAATTTTTTTAAAAAAATGAGTAACTGTATTTCTGGGTCCCATGGCTGATTGCTTGGAGGGGTTCATTGCCTCTATTTCCCTTCATTTATGTCTATTTTATGTTGACATTTGAGTAATTCTTGTTCTATAGAGAAGCAAAGGCATAACAAGGAACCATATTCTCTACTTCTCAGTTATACGCAGCTACTAGCAAATCAAAGGTAGAAGGTTCTCAGTAAAACAACAGAAAGGCTGTCAAAGTAATTTATAATTTGTTGTCATTATTTTGGCATAAAGAACTGTAGTAGTAGGCAGAATGGTGATCCCCCCCCCCCCGAATATCCATACTCTAACCTCTAAAACCTGTGAATATATTAGCTTATGTGACAAAGGATAAAAAGGTTGCACATGGAATTAAGGTTGCTAATCAGATGACCTTAAAATAAGATTATCCTAAGATTATTCAGGGGGCCCAGTGTTATTGCAAGCACCCTTAAAAACAGAAGAGGGATTCATAAACTTGGTAAAGACACCCCTTTTTTTGGCCTCTACCTAAGCCTAAACTAATTAAGGTTTTGGCAGATTTTTGGTTTCCTTGGTTGGTTGATTGGTTTAGTGGGGAGATGCATATTAAGAGTTTAAAGCAGGAGGAAATATGATGAGCAGAGGGTGGGTGTAGCCGCTTCTCTGACAGCCGCTGGTGGGAGTGGAGATGCATGTGCTCCCAGGAGAGCGTCAAAGCTTTCATGCAGATGGCTCTGAGGGAAGCCGGCTGTACGTACGGGGCCTCAGAAGATTCTTGTGTTTTAAATGTGTCCCCCAATCATCCCAGTGTCTGACTTCAAGTCTAGAGTGGTGGGTACTGCAATGGTAATTATTTTGAGTAGAAATACTTGAGTCTTGCCCCACACTTGCACGTTGGGTAAGACCAAGACATCTTTGCATATTTGTTGACGGAGTATGTGTGTATGGGTTTGTGGGTGCACCTGTGCAGAAATCACTGAGATGAAAATCTGTGCCAACCCCGAGGAAGGGGGCTTCAGAGTTAGGTTCAGACCACTTTCAATAAAATAGAGAAGTGTTGACTTTGCATATACAAATATATAAGGAAAGAATAGTTTTGGATAAAGTTAAGGAAGGGAATAGATATCTGCATATCTGAACTCCAAAGATGAACACACTTGGTACACAAGAATAAGTGCAAATGAAAATCAAAGTATTTCTTCTTTTGGCAGAGTAACTTGGAAAGAATAAAGACTGACATATTTCCGTCTATATCCTACCTACATTTTTGTGAACATTATTTTCTTCTCAATTAATTTGTATGTTATGCTCCTTCTCCCTAACTCCTGAAAGCATAATCCCTGGCAATTCCCGGCACTAATTCAGTCATACCTTGTTTCATCTTAGTTCTAGAAATTATTTTGTCGCTTCATTTTGAAGAAGTTATGGAGAAATAAGGAAATGTTGGTGACTTGGTAAGGATTTTTAAAAATATTTTATTTATTTATTAATGAGAGACACAGAGAGAGAGAGGCAGAGACACAAGCAGAGGGAGAAGCAGGCTCCATGCAGGGAGCCCGGCGTGGGACTGGATCCCGGGTCTCCAGGATCAGGCCCTGGGCCGAAGGCGGCGCTAAACCACTGAGCCACCTGCGCTGCCCAGGATTTTTTTTCTTTTCTTTTTTTTAATATTCAGGATGTTGTCAGCTTGGAAAGAAACTATTCTATCATAGGATCATATGTATTTGAGTATGAACCTTACTTTTACCAGTTACTAGCTGGTTGATCTTAATCTTACTCCTCCAGTACTTATTTTCTCTTTACACAATCTAAAATACTTTGCTTAGCAGCAAACTGACATACACACATTATTTAGTAGTTATGTACTTATCTACTGCCTGTCTGTGCTCACAAAAAAGGAAAATATGATGACAGCAATTTTTGTGCTTTTTGTGTCTATAGCAATGCCACACATTCTTCCACACATTAGCTAACCAACAGCAGTAAATACTTGACAATGGAGTAAATGAATGCGTGTCTCTGATTTACGCTGTAATTGTCAGTAAAATACAGATGTTAAATGAGTTTCACAAATTAATCATGAAAATTAGAATTACAGTCAACATAAAGTGATGGGTATAGTGTCTCATGGTGTTTAATATTGATCAATAGCATTTTTATTGTTGTTGTTGGTATTGTTATTTTAAAGTTAAAGAAATAGCCAGAAACAGGCTTTTAGTATAGAAAAGAAGAAGGGTAGATTGCTTTTATGGGGAAAGGGACTGGAGCATATAGAAGGGCATTTGATCTTGGAGGAAGGAGTGCTAATAGATTGGGGATGTAGCTTATATACACAACACATACTGTCGTGTCCAGCGGAAGTTCCTGTGAGGGTAGAGATGCTCTATGTCTGCGCCACCTCATATGGTAGCTCCTATCCACAAGTGCGTGTGGGACACTTGAAAGGATAGTAGCTTAACTAGGAAACTGAATTTAAAATGTTTTTATTTAGTTAACTTATATTTACACTGAATCATGTGTGGCTCGGGCTACACAATGAAGAAACAGATCTTGAGCAATTATGGTTCCTTCCCTAAATTAAATGGGTTTAGGGAAGACTCCCTTGAGCTTCCTATTAAAATGCAGATTCTTTTTTTTTTTTTAATGCATATTCTTATGCTTTACCTCTGAGGTTTAATGTGTTCAACCTGAGGGTGAGGCCAGGACTTAACATTTTAAGGAAGCAATTTTGTGTTACACAGGTTATCTATGGATCACCCTTCAGTCCTGCTTCTATGCCAATCCCTGAGGTCTCTTTCTGTCCTTCTATCTGTCCATACCAGTGAAGTGTCCCATCTCCCCTTAAATTCTGTGTCACATTCAATGTTACCGGTGATTTTGTCCCAATCATCCAGAAACAAAACTATGTTCAGGAAGCTGAGTTGCTTCTCATTCCTTTTGATGTTATTAGTAAATGTGTTCTGATTTGCAGTTCTATTATATTCACCTCTAAATTTAATCTTTCTTATACTTTCAGAGGTTCAAATCTTTACTGTAAATAGGATGAAGAATTCTGATCGTTGTATTATTATATTTAGCCTAAGTTTATAAATTCCCATTGTTCAAATTTTCACACGTACATTCCAAAATGCTTCTGAAAAAGAGAATTTTAGAAACAATGGGGACTTTTGAAGGTCCTCCACTTTTATTTTAGAGATAATAAAATTGACCAAAAAAAAAAAAAAAAAGAGTCAAAGCCAAATTGCTGATCATTACTGGTTTCCTTTTTCCAACATATTTGATCTTTGGAGGCCAGAGGTAAAATGGTCATGATCAAAGATTAATGATGACTACTCATTTTCCTAAAAAGAGTTATATGTCTGCAACTTCATGAGTATAGGGATTGTTTCTGTCATCTTCCTGACATAGTTTCGACACCGATGATACGTAGATGCAGCAGTTGCTATGCTTTGGGTGGGAAGGAAGAATAACGCCTGTAAATCTGAAAATGGCTGACATAGTAAAGATAGCTAATTATTCACAAATTAAGAAGTCTGGAGAGAAGCAGATGCAGCACTAGGTCAACAGCTCGATAATGTCATCAAGATTCCAAAATGTTCTGTCCTTGTCTCTATGATGCTTTGCATGTTGATTGTCCTTTCTCAATCTTGTGAACTCCTGGTGACAAGAGAGTTGTCTCACAGCCATACACATGTCCCCAAAGACGGAAGGGAGGAAGGGGAAACACTTGGAGCTATGTCTTTATCAGGGAAGAAAATCTTTCACATAAGCTCTCAGCAGACATTTGCATATCTCATTGGCCAGGATTTTAATGCCTAATGGTTCTTAACTTCAGAAAAGGATTGTAAGGGGGATCAAAATTTTAGTCTCTAAGGTGGAAGTCGATTTCTGCTAGAAAGGAGGGAAGATGGAGGACAATGGCTGTCATCAGGACAAACAATTTCTACCCAAAGAGAATGTGTACTTGCTGTGGATAGATTAAACTTGTATAGAAATCTAGGGGATGATTGTTAAGACTTTTCCAGTTTGGAAATGAGTATAACAGACTTTCTAACCCAATGGTCACCATCTTGGAGATTCTTCTCTTTCTCAGAGCGTGCTGGAAATAAAACAATCATCGGACAAGAGGAATGAGCAATAAGGCAGAGAAGGAGTCCTGAAGTTAAATAAAACAAGACTCTAACAGTTTTACCAGGAAAGAATTTGGAGAGGGAGTGTAGAATAAATTCTTTATAGCTCTCTGTCTTATATTGAGCTGCCATTGAATAAGATAAACAGCCTACTAGCCGGTGATGCAGAGAAACACAGTGTGAATCAAAGCGGGGATTGTTATTGCTTTCCAAGGCAGGGGTTTGACTAGGCTGAGAGTACTCTATCTGGCATTTGTCACTATTTCTTAGATGGGGCATAATTTCTCTTGAAGGACTATTGCACTGAGTCACTTAATGATACCAAGCTTCCAAGATTTAAGATGTAAAGGAAGAATGTTAAAAGTTGTGCGTTTGTTCACTGGGAGGCAAAAGGGAGTTTAAATTCCTATTTAGCCTTTGCAATTTCCATCACTGGCAGAGACTATTCCCCTCTCTCATTTTTTCTCTTTATTCACTGCCAGTCCATATTCTGCTGCTACTTCCCCTGCTCGCCATTTAACTGCAGCTCTTTATGTGAGGCCATGAGTAAAGCTAGGAATCAGAGCCGTTCTAGGAATCGTTTATCAAAGGGAGATTTAAATGCATGTTTCTTACCTGCCTAGAGGAAAATGCAATAAATGCATTCTGAGGCAGGGAGAGAAAGTTACGTGTTCCTAATCACTGGCATATTTATTATGACTTAAATGGGAAATTGCATATTTGCAGGTTGAAAACCATAGCGGGGTGGAATGATGAGCTTTGTCCACAGCCAGAATTACAACCGGGGCTGTATGTGTGCAGTTCCTCAGGAAAATTAGTAGAATAAGGGAGACCTGGGTTAATTCCCTGGCAACTGTGACAGCTTGACAAAGGTCGGTAAGCGCTCTGAGCTCTCAATTTCCTCATTTGTCAAATAGGGATAATAATTGTCCCCATCAATTTAGGTTATAAGAATATTGAATGAGCTAGGAGATAGTGATTGTAAATTTTTGAGTGAAGATCTAATATAGAGAAAGTGCTTAATACGTATGAGCCATGATGCTGACAATGATCATGCCAACGTATCCAAGAAAGTCGTCAGGAGATATTCAAACAGCACTTTTAATAGAAGAAAAATGAGAAGTTCATAAATATACAAATGAGTAAAATACATTAAAAATAATTCTGAGACGCACAGGTATTAAAAAAATTGGCTTTGAAACTAGGAAAACCAGCAGAACTGGGTTGTATCTTAGCTGGATCTACTGCCCCACATAAAGAATGCTGCACTAATCATACCTTAACCGCTTGGCGTTGGCAGTTAAGAGGATGGGCTACTTATGGACTTATGAATCTATGTGGCCCACACCAGTATTAATACTTAGTAGCCCTTTGACCTTGGGACAATTGTTTAAATTCTCTGTGATTAAGACTTTTTTATTCAAATTAAGGACAATTATATTAGCCATTCCACATAGTTGCTTTTGAGGATTTCGTGAATTTATTGTACAAAGCATAAAATAGCGTATGACAGACAGTAAGTATTCAAAAAAAGTAGCCATTATTAGCAGTGGAAAGAAAGAGAATTCTTTCAGTTGTAAAAAAAAGAAATGACCTGGATCCGCTTACCACACATATAGTTCGAAACCAACATTCAATTCAGATCAGTAGGGAATAGAACATGATCTTATTCTGCATACACCAAGATTCAGTGCCAAGAATAATAGTGGCTAAAATAAAATGGAGGCTTTTTAGTTTTCCTTTGATGGGGTCTAATCTAGAACATTTCAGGAAGGAGAAGGCTCAAAGGGAAAAGAAAAGAAATTGCTGCTTCTCAAGCTTAGAGATCAGCTGTATATGAAACGTTTATTGAGACTTGACAACACTTTAAATGTAAGAATTGTTCAAAACAGCTTTACTCCTTCACTGATTATTTTAAATAGTGCAGAAATATACATCTTCTTCTTAAAGTGTTGGATACCTGATTACAGCTCTTTTTTTTCAGAAATCCAAGCTGTACATTCACTTCTAAATGTATTTGTTGTTTCATCACTGGAGATTCTTGAAGAGCAGGAATGATGACACTATAATAACTGAACTATGTTATATTTGAAAAATAAGTACCAACTGTCATTATTTTACCACCTTTGTTGTATTATTTCTTACCTATGGCATCCAGTGAAAGATGGTATTTTTATGAGTTTAATGAGCACACTGATTCTGGATAATTCGAGACAAGAGCTTAGACATTTTTCACAATTGCTCAGCCGCTCCTGTTTTTTATTGGGGCTGGTGTGTAAGTAATGGAGACCCCAAAAGGAAGGAGCAGCAGTCAGTGCTTAGAACTCCAGGAGGAGGGTTTGCAACAACGCTTTATTCTCTGGAATTCTATCCTACATGCTGTCAAAGGAGATGGCTGCTTCTACTCTTGTAGAAAATATGAGTCTAAGTCTCTTACCATCACTTGTAGGAATGCAGGTGACTAAGTCATGCAACTAGAAAGCTTTGAAATAAATAAAGCATTGAAATTGCCTAAGTGTGGAGCTATCATACTCCCACTGCCCCGTATAGTAGCCACTAGCCACAAAGGACTACCACATCTTTAATAAAAGTAGATTAAAAGGGACGCCTGGGTGGCTCAGTGGTTGCTTCTGCCTTTGGCTCAGGTCATGACCCCGGGGTCCCAGGATCAAGTCCCACTTCGGGCTCCTTGCAGGGATCCTGCTTCTCCCTCTGCCTGTGTCTCTGCCTCTCTCTCTGGGTCTCTAATGAAAAAATAACTAACATCTTTAAAAATGATTTTTAAAATTAGGTTAAAATTAAAATTTAGTTCTTCATATGCTCAAGTCACATTAGAGTCACATGTGGCTGGTGGCTACCACACTGTTGAGTACAGGTATGAAGCATTTATATAATTGCAGGAAGTTTCTATTGATCAGTGCTACCGTAGACTTCCTCAGGACCTTCCTACCCTCATCCACATGCCACTTCCCGAGTCTACTGTATTATCTTTGTACTGTCTCCTTCAGTCTTTCGGATGTTTTTGTTCCTATTCAATGCAAGACAAATTTACACAGAGAAATCAACTCAATGCCCTTTCATCTCCTAATTTCATATTCGGGACCCTGTTAGAAATGGTGGCTTTTGACATTCTTTATTCCCATAGGATTTGTTGATCTCCTGCACTTACACTCTGTACAGTCTCAGTTCTGGGCCTACCTTCTATGAAATGATATGAGCCACATATCTAGTGGAAGTCAGTTTTCTGCTATTACTTGCCCCCTACCATGACCATGCTCTTGTTCTTTCCGCACATTGTGTAATTAGCATGCACCTCTCTTGGCAGAATTATATTTTTGCCTACGAATCATGGTCACTTCCTTCACACCTCACTCCAGTCTAAAACTCTTAGAAAGAAGTGGCTTTCCATCCTTCTCAGAGTAAGACTGGCGATTCCTAATATACATTGAGTGCTTGGCTTTGGGGCAGATGCTGTTCCATTTGATTCATACACATGACCTCTTTCAATTCTTAAAACAATCTTATGAGGTAGTCCTATTGTCACCTCCCCTGACCCTGACACATGATATAGGTAAGGAAACTGAGACGGGAAGAGATGAGATGGCTTTCTCAAGATCAGAGAATGAATAAAGTGACACAGCTGGTTTGCAAACTGAGTAGAGTGGTTCAGAGAGTAAGCAGTCAGATTGGTGGGTTTGGATTACCTCACTTAGTGGGTAGCATATGTAAGTCCCAGTACTTCAGTCCACGAGGTATCATCTCTCCCCAGAAGAGATGGAGATTTAGGTTTTACAGCTCCTTGTGGGGGTGCGTGTGGGGGGTGACTAAACTAAATACAAACTTCAAACCTTGTTGTCTTCTTCCTTATATCATCTTTTGTAATTTAGCCTATTCAGACCCTACGTTGTATAGGGATATCCAAACCATATACATGCTGTTAGGTGTCACGCTCTCTTTAGGACACTAAGAAGTTTCAAGACTTACAAATTACAGATGCACGTAGTGTAATGGAATGCCGAGTAATGGAATCCCAGTTGACCATACCCTCAAATGACTGGGATTTTCTTAACCACTGCTGCATTTTGCATAAATAGAAGTTGCATTGTATGACAAACTCTATTGCACAAAGCCCATTTCCTTTTAAATGTTATTCTCTGAGAATGCAGCAGCCTGGCATCATGCAGGCAGGAATAAAGCCCCATTAACTACTGTGCCCAAAGTTTCATAGCTGTGGCATAACAAGCTTTGGAATTTATAGAACAATTATAGAATTATAGAACAATCAAAGCTTTGTATAACTGCCACAAATGCTAGCTTCAGCACCACAGGTGGGATTTTAGGAAATGCTAGAACTACTGTTGCACATGCTTTTAAAAATGTTTTGTTGTTGAAGAAAAACTGGAAGATGGTGGAGTAGTAGGAGGACCCTCGTCTTGTCTTGTCCCTCGAACACAGCCGGGTAAACATCAAATCATTCTGATCACCCAAGAAATTAATCTGAGGATTGACAGAACAAACTGCACAGCTAGAAGGCGAGAACGGGCCACACTGTGGGAGGTGGGAGGTGTGGAGATGCAATTTGGGGGAGAAAAGAACTGTGGATACTGAGGAGAAGAGAGCACCAAGAGAGAGAGGGGGAGAGCGCCCAGAGAATCGCACAAGGAAAACACTACCCCCAAACCACTGATTGACTGGGGAGGTGAAAAGGGCTGATTATTGTGCATTTTTACAGCCAGCAAGTTCAAAGTTTTAGAGGTCCCCCACCACGGCTGGTGTGAGGCCCCCTGGGTGCTGTGGGGAAGGAGGGCAGAAGCCCAGGAGCAGAGAGCATGATCGGAAGATCCCCTGGGATGCACTGAGAGGGGCAGTTCCCCCTTCCTGGAGCACATGTGGGGGAGGTGGCCCTACCTCTACAAGGATGAAAGAGCCAGTGGGCGCTTTGTGCTCCCCGTCCTTCAGCATAGGTGCAGAGACACCTGCCAAGGGCGGCTCACCTGGACGTCAGCTCCTTGCGGCACTTCACTCCAAAGTCCAAGCTCCTGCGTGTTGGTGCAAGTGCCCTTCTGGGACAAAGCTGCATCATCCCCAGCTCGGTGAGACCCTCCCCTAGCGGACCAGCCTGGGTCCCTGCCACATCAGGTCCCTAAAATTCGGAGCTTTAAAACTCGGCCAGCCTGCCTGGATAGAACACGGGTGTGCTGTGCTGCCGGATGGGCAAGTGGCCTGGACACAGGGTGAAAGTGGGGATCCGAGAGACATCCGGGACACACGAGAGGAGGTTGTTCACTCTTCCGGGAGAGCTTCCCAGAGAGTGGCAGGTGTGGACTTCCCTCTCTGGGGATGAGGCAGAGGGCTGGTGTCATTTCCCTTCCCCACCCCTTGACGTAACAACTTCAGCAAGCAGCACAGCACCAACAGTGGAGGCCTAGACTGCTTCCACCAAGCCCTGCCCCACTGTGCTCTGCAGGTGCTTCTTTACTGAGGCAGGTGTGCCTGAAAACCAAAGCAGTGGGCACCTCCCCCAGTAGACGAGGACAAGCCTCCCCGAACACACTGACCTGATCATAGAGTGCTACGAAGCTTCAGCTCTAGTGCAAATAACATCAAGTCTCTTTTAGCAAGCA
Organism: Vulpes vulpes; assembly: GCF_048418805.1. Classification (NCBI taxonomy): domain Eukaryota; kingdom Metazoa; phylum Chordata; class Mammalia; order Carnivora; family Canidae; genus Vulpes; species Vulpes vulpes. The sequence continues at coordinate 189,024,965 of NC_132791.1, read as the reverse complement.
GACCAGAGTGCACTTCACTAAAACTCACCACACTCTGGCCAACGTCCAAGGACTCCCCCCTGTAGGCAAGGAGAAACTCCGCAGAGGACTGACCTGAGGGGAAGAGCAGCCAAAAGGCAGCAGCAGAGGGCACGGAGCACGCACCAGAGACAGTTCCTGAAGTGCAGGCCGTGGATAGTAAATTACCGCTTCTTAATAAAACCATTACTCTTAGGAACAGGAAACATAGCAGGCTTTCCTAACACACAGAAGACAGACATCTAGACATAATGCCAAGATGGAGGAATTCATCCCAAAAGAAAGAAGGAGAAAACATCACAGCCAGGGGTCAAATTGTAACAGTTATAAGTAATACAATTAATCCAGAGTTTAAAAAAATGATCATAAGGATTCTAGGTGGGCTTGAGGAAAGCACAAAAGACACCTGGGAGTTCCTTATGATGAAGATAAAAGACATAAAAGCTAGTCAGGCCGAAATAAAAAATACTATAACCAAGATGTGAAACCAAGTGGATGTAATGACCACAAGGATGGAAGCAGCAGAGGAATGAGTAAGTGATATAGAAGATAAAATTATGGAAAATAATGAAGCAGAAAAGAAGAGGGAAAGAAAAATACTGCATGACAAATGTATACTTAGGTTACTCAGTGACTCCATAAAGCGTAATAACGTTCATACCACAGGAGTCCCAGAAGAAGAGAGACAGAAATAGGCAGGAGGTTTATTTGAGGAGATTACAGCTGAAAACTTCCATAATCTGGGGGAGGAGACAGACATGCAAATCCAGGAGACACAGAGACCTACCAAAATCATCAAAAGTAGGCCAACACCAAGACATATAGTAAAAATTGCAAAAAATAGAGATAAGGAAAAAATTGTAGAAACAACAAGAGAAAAGAGGTCCCTGGTTTATAAGGGAAGACAATTAAGATTCGCAACAGACCTCTCCAGAGAAGCTTGACAGATCAGAAGAGGGTAGCATGATATATTCTATGTACTGAATGGGAAAAGATCTGCAGCCAAGGATACTCTGTCCAGCAAGGCTGTCATTCAGAATAGAAGGAAGGATAAAGAGTTTCCCAGACAAATGAAACCTGATAGAATTTGTGACCAGTAAACCAGACCACAAGAAATATTAAAGGAAACTCTTTGAGTGGGAAAGAAAAAAACCAAAGCGACAAAGACTAGAAAGGAACAGAAAATCTCCAGAAACAATGACTTGACAAGTAATACAATGGCACTAAATTTGTATCTGTCAGTAATCACTCTCAATGTAAGCAGAATAAATATTCCAATCAAAAGACATAAGGTGTCAGAATGGATTAAATCAAACAAACAAACTAATAAACAAACAAAAAACAAGGCCCATCATATGCTGCCTACGAGAGACCCTAAAGACAGCTGCAGATTGAAAGTGAGGGAATGAAGAATCATTTATCATGCTAATGGACATTAAAAGAAAGCTGGAGTAGCCATACTTAGAAAAACTAGATTTTACGACAAAGACTATAACAAGAGGTAAAGAAGGGCACTATATCATAATAATGGGATCTATCCAACAAGAAGATCTAACAATTGTAAATATTTATGTCCCCAACTTGGGAGCATCCAAATAGATAAAACAATAACCAGCATAAAGAAATTCATTGAAGATAATACAATAAGAGTGGGGAACGTTAACACCAACTCATAGCAATGGACAGATCATCTAAGCAGAAAATGAACAAGGAATCAATGGCTTTGAGTGGCACAGTGGCTTTGAATGACACATGGGACCAGATGGACTTGACAAATATATTCAGAACATTTCATCCTAAAGCAGCAGAACACACATTCTCTAGAAGAGATCACATATTGGGTCAAAAATCAGATCTCAACAAGTTACAAAAAGACTGAGATCATACCACACATATTTTCTGACCACAATGCTATGAAACTTGGAGTCAATTGCAGGAAAAATTTGGAAAGACCATAAATAGATGGAGGTTAAAGAATATCTTACTAAAGAATGAATGGGTTAACCAGGAAATTAAAGGAGAAATAAAAAAATACATGGAAACTATTGAAAATAAAATGGTTCAGAACCTTTGGGGGTGCAGCAAAGGTGGTCCCAAGAGGGAAATATATGGAAATACAGATCTAGCTCAAGAAAAGTTTCAAATACATAACCCATCCTTACACCTCCAGGAGCTGAAAAGGGAATAACAAATGAAGCCTAAAGCCAGCAGAAGAAAGGAAATAATAAAGATTAAGCAGAAATAAATGATACAGCAACAAACAAACAAAAAAACGATAGAACAGACCATGAAACCAGGAGCTGGTTCTTTGAAAGAATTAACAAAATTGATAAGCCCCTAGCCAGACTTATCAAAAAGAAAAGAGAAAGGAGCCAGATAAATACATTCCTGAATGAGAGAGGCGAGATTATAGCCAACACTGAAGAAATACAATTATAATGAAGAGAATATTATGAAAAGTTATATCCCCCAAAACTGGGTAGTCTGGAAGAAATGGATAAATTCCTAGAAACATATAAACTACTGAAACTGAAATAGGAAGAAATTGAAAATCTGAACAGACCAATAACCAGCAAAGAAATTGAGCCAGTAACAAAAAATATCCCAATAAGTAAAATTCCAGGACCAAGTGGCCTCCCAGGGGAATTCTGCAGACACAGAGAGAGGCAGAGGCACAGGCAGAGGGAGAAGCAGACTCCCTGCAGGGAGCCCCATGTGGGACTCGATCCCAGGACCCCAGGATCACGACCTCATCCAAAGGCAGATGCTCAACCACTGAACCAACCAGGTATCCCTCAAACATTTAAAGAAGGGTTAGCACTTAATCTTTTCAAACTGTTCCAAAAAGATGGAAATGGAAGGAATACTTCCAAACTCTATTCTATAAGGCCAACATTACCTTGATTCCAAAATCAGAATAGACCTCACTAAAAGAGATAATTCCAGGCCAATATCCCGGATGAACATGGAGGCAAAAATTCTCAACAAAATACTAGCAAATCAAATTCAACAGTACATTAGAAAAATCAAGTGGGATTTATTCCTGGGCTGCAAGGGTGGTTCAATTTTCACAAATTAATGTGGTGCACCACATTAGTGAAAGGAAGGATAAGAACCACATGATCCTTTTACTAGATGCAGAAAAAGCATTTGACAAAGTACAGCATCCATTCCTGATGAAAACCCTCTACAAGAAGAGATAGAGGGAGCATACGCACAGAGGCTGTATTCAGAAGACCCACAGCCAATATAATCCTCAATGGGGGAAAACTGAGAGCTTTTCCTCTAAGGTCAGGAACACTCTTAGCATTGTTATTTAACATAGTACCAGAAGTCCTAGCCTCAGCCATCAGGCAACAGAAAGAAATAAAAGGCATTTAAATCAGCAAGGAAGAAATCAAACTTTCACTATTCACAGATGACGTGATACTCTATGTAGAAAACTCCGAAGACTCCACCAAAAATTTCTAGAATGGATACGCAAATTCAGCCAAGTCACAGGATACAAAATCAACATGTAGAAATCTATTGCATTTCTATACACCAAAAATGAAGCAGCAGAACGAGAAATCAAGGAATTGACCCCATTTATAATTGCACCCAAAAACCATGAGATACCCAGAAAAAAATTTAACTAAATAGGTAAAATATCTGTACTCTGAAAACTATAGAACACTTATGAAAGGAATTAAAGATGATATGAATAAATGGAAAAACATTCCATGCTCATGGTTTGGGAGAACAAATATTATTGAAGTGTCTGTACTACCCAAAGCCATCTACACATTTAACGCAATCCCTATCAAAATACCACCAGCATTTTTCACAGGGCTGGAGCAAACAATCCTAAATTTTTTATGAAACCACGAAAGACCCTGAATATCTAAAGCAATCCTGAAAAAGAAAAACAAAACTGAGAACATCAAAATTCTGGATTTCAAGGTATATTATGAAGCTGTGATCATCAAGACAGTGTGGTCCTAGCATAAAAATAGACACACAGTTCAGTGGAATAGAATAGAGAATCCAGAAATGGGCTCAACTATATGGTCAACCAGTCTTCAACAAAGCAGGAAAGAATATCCAATTGAAAAAAGTCTCTTCAACAAATGATGTTGGGAAAAACTGGACCAGTTGGTTACATCATACACAAAAATAAATTAAAAATGGGTGAAAGACCTAAATGTGAGAGAGGAAACCATCAAAATCCTCGAGAACACAGGCAGCCACCTCTTTGACCTTGTCCACAGCAAATTCTTACTAGACACATCTCTAGAGACAAGGGAAGCAAAAGCAAAAAAAATGAGCTATTGGGACTTCATCAAGATAAAAAAACCTTCTGCACAGCAAAGGAAACAATCAGCAGAACTAAAAGGCATCTTATGGAATGGGAGGATATATTTGCAAATCACATATATGATAAAGGGTTAGTATCCAAAATCTATAAAGAATGCATCCAATTTAACACCCAAAAAAACAAATAATCCAGGTAAGAAATGGGCAGAAGACATGAACAGACATTTTTCCAAAGAAGACATCAGATGGCCAACGGGCACATGAGAAGATGCTCAACAGCACTCGCCGTCAGGGAAATACAAATCAGAACCACAATGACATCCCACCTCACACCAGTGAGAATGGGGAAAATTAACAAGGCAGGAAACCACAAATGTTGGAGAGGATGTGGAGAAGGGGGAACCCTCCTGCACTGTGGGTGGGAATGTGACCTGGTGAGCAACTCTGGAAACTGAGGAGGTTCCTGAGAAAGTTAACAGTAGAGCTACTCTACAACCCAACGATTGCACTAGTAGGTATTTATCCAAAGGATACAAAAATAGTGATTCGAAGGGACACGTGCAGCTTGACTATCAACAACAGTCAAACTATGGAAAGAGCCCAGAAGTCTAACTGATGAATGGATAAAGCACCTACGGCACATGTATTTACAACGGGATATTACCATCAAGAATAATGAAGTCTTGCCGTTTGCAACAATGTGGATGGAGGCGGAGTGTGTTATGCTGAGCAAATTAAGTCAGTTAGAGAAAGACAAATACCGGATGATTTCACTCATATGTGGAATTTGAGAGACAAAACATGAACATGGTGAGAAGAAAGAGGCGAACCACAAAACGGTCTTAACTCTGGAGAACAAACTGAGGATTGCTGGGGGGGAAAGTCAAGAGGGATGGGGTTTAAGGAGGGCACTGGGTCAAGTAGAGAAGTGATGAGTCACTAAATTCTACTCCTGAAATTAATATTATATTATCTGTTAACTAACCAGAATTTAAATAAAAACTGGAAACAAAAAATTTTGCTGTTAACCTTTTTTTGTTTGTTTGTTTGGTTTGGTTTTGGTCTGGTTGACTGGTCGGTTGGTCTGTTTTTGAGCAGTTCCTTCCTCTTTATATTCTGTGCCTGCGTAACATTTAAAACTGAGCATCTGTACGTCTAAAAAGTGCTTCAAAGTTGCCAGTTGCCTTGACTGATGACACCGTTTACTCCTTATAACGATCCTCATTTGAGAGATGGGAAAATAGAAGCACAATGTGGTAAACTAAATTTCTCAAGGTGAAACAGCAGGTAGAGAGTGGAGCAAAATATTGAATTCTGCTTTGTTGACCTGCATGTGTGGGCTTTTAATGCAATTCTATTCTGGTGCCTCCCAGCGGGTCTCCTTTGCCCATTCCCCTTCTTTTCCAGAGTTGATATGATGTAATAAAAAGGATACCGTGAGTCCTGGCATTAGGAGGGTGGTCTAGTTAAGAATTAAAATTCTGGAAAAAATATATATTTTTTATCTTATGGGCTTCCCCACCCACTGTAATTTAATTACCCTAATTTTTAAGAAAACTGTTGGAGAATAAAATAGGACACCCAGCGGGCAGGCAAAAAGTCCAGCTCTTAAGTTCCCAGCCTCCTTCTTGCAGAGGGAGGTTCCCTCATGCAATTTCCTTTCTCCTCTGATTAACAGCATTCTGCTTCTACTTCAATCTTCACTGTTCTCTCCTGTCACTACCACCCCTCCTCCTGTCTCTGTTTCTTTCCCCCACTTATTAATGGGATTTATGAATAAAACAAGTCCTAAAATGTCTGCTTTAGATCAGGTGCTCTCCCTGCCATTTAATTGAATTGAATAGAATTATGCAGCATTTTAACCTTGATTCTGTTTCTTCATCTATAAAATTCAATAGGTGTTCTGAAAGATCCTTCCCAGCATTTCCATTTTATAATGTTGATGATATTTCTTTCAGACACTCTGGGCATTTATAAAAATTTATTATACAGATTCTATCCTAATGTTCCCACATTTCCTGACTTCGGTACCTTACGTTAATTTTCTAATCTTTTATCTATGAATGGCAAGTCATTAAACATTTGAAATGGAATTAAACATCTTGCTCCATCACATTTCAGTTCTCCATCTGGCTTCTGCAATTGGAATTTACTGGCAAATGAAATTTTGAGCTTTGGGGGGCTGTGTGTGAGCAAGAAATGCTGATGCCATCATCCCACATGTCTGTTCAACCCTGAACTTTGTGGTCTCCATCATTTTCTGAGGGACAGATGGTAAAGAAAATAATCCTGAAATGCTCCTGTCATGGTGGAGGAAGGGGAGGAGGAGAAAGAGAGAGATTAATTGATTCAGATCCATGCAACACATTTGTGCATTTGTAGCCTTCAGGGGGAAAAAATGATTTCATGATGTGCAGGATAGTCTTTACCTTTTGAGGAAAGCACAGTGACTGCTTAGAAAAGAGAGACTCGTAAATGGTTGGGAAATAATTTATTTAACGTTAAGGGTGTAAGGAAGGGACTGGAGGTACCACAATGGAAGACATGAAAGATTGCCCAATCTTCAGTTATTTTGGTTACCCAAAAATCTATACTGCAAGGACACTGATTCTCCTCCATAGCTTAAGTCAACTATGGGGATGACCTTCTAGGGCTAGACAGCATGTACAGGATAGGCCGCGAGTGAGTGTCCGAGCGGAAGTTCCAAAAATTCAAAGTATAAAATGGAAAAGGACATTATGAAATGTCCTTATTACTTGATGGGAAATAATCCAACATCTGTGATTAGTGGCAGAAAGAATTCGGGGCTTGTTGGACCACTCTTGCTGTTTAATTGACTACCTCCCAAATAGGGAGTTTGAAAGCACAATTATGTATTCTTGCTCATGAGTCTGTAAGTTGCCTTGTGGTTCGCAGTTTGGGTGGCCGTGCTTCCATCTGTGGGGACAGCTGGGCCTGGCTCCTCCCTGCTCCGCACAGTTTGCATCTCCCGTGGAATATCGGGTTAGCAGAGCATGTTCTTATTCTAGCAATGGCAGGAGTGCAAGACAACAACAACAACCAACCAACAAAACAAAACAAAACCCAAGAATGATGTAACTAGGAAGACCTCTTATGGTCCAGGCTTATAAACGGCGCACAATCATGTCTACCCATATCTTTTCAACCAAAGTGGCCCATAGTTTTCCAGTTACCAAGTGCTGTGAAACAAGTTAAGCCAGAACTCTCTGTGGTTAAGCAACAACTTTGTTCTTCTGTCAGATTTTGTTGGCTACGTATTTGGACGAGGCACAGTAGGAATGGTTCTTCTCTATCCTACGATGTCTGGTTCTCACCTGAGATGTTCGAAACAAATAAGGAGCCAAATAGTTGGGCTGGAGAACCCCCTCCCAAGATGACTTCCTCACCACTTGTACGTCTGGTTTGGGTGGGGTCACTACAGGACAGAGTATTTCCCACTCCTTTGATCCATTTTTCCTCTTCCAGTCCTCTTCCCACTGGCAGCTATCAACTTGTTCTCTATATTTATAAGTCTGATTTTGTTTTTTTGTTCTTTTTTTTTTTTTAGATTCCACATATTGGTAAAATTATATGGTCTTTGTCTTTCTTAGTCTAACTTATTTCACTTAACATAATACTCTCTAGGTCCATCCATGTTGTCACAAATGGCAAAAAACTCATTCTTTTTTATGGCTACCTAATATCCTGTGTGTGTGTGTGTGTGTGTGTGTGTGTGTGTGTGTGTGTGTGTTTGTACACACTACATCTTGCTTATTCATTCGTCCATCAATGGACACTCAGAAGGTCAAAGATTTGTGTCTCTTTTAAACCATTATGCATATCTGAGTCCAAATTTAAGTTGCAGAAAAGTACACTTTTCCTCTAGGAAGAGAGATTGTAAAATCTTATGATATAAACCATGGACACAGGGAGGTGAAAAGAACCAGGGCTAATAACTTAACATCTGCAAGGAATAGGTGAAAACTGATGGATGGACATGAGATGGTATCCAGTGACCGTCTTTTTCACATATAGTAGGTATGAAAGAAGATAATAGGGTCCTCAAGGAAGGGGAAAACTCAAGGCTAGTTTGTGATTTTGGGAATAAAGTTATAAAAGTTGATTTCCAAGTCCACACAAGTGTAGTGCCAGGCAGAAAGCTTGAGAAAGAAGAAGCCTACTCATAAGGATTAAGCTCAGATGGTGTAACTGGTGCCACCAGGTACCAAATCAAAGGGAACAAGATTGAAATAAGGTCCTATTTGCCTAATGGAGCTAAACTTACACTATATCTCTGACTTAATACAACTGAAGTCAGGAGCTAAGTTTCTAGATCAATACCTGGAAGTTGATAGTAATTCTATGGAAGCTAATACTCTAATAAATTAAACATTTCTAGAAATATTTGAATAGTTGAGATACCAAATGGAGACATCTGGCCTTAGAATAGATTATAAAATATCTTTCACATATTTCAAATACTGAAGTCTACTAGAACCTATTTTATTATTAAAAGTTGTCTACTTTATAGGAAAAATAAAAGATAAAAATATTCAATGGTATTTTATCTCCTTTGAAGGAATTACCAGTTATTTATTGATTTAAACATATGTATATTTCCCCTCAAATTAATAAATTTTCTTCACAGATTCAGTACTCCATCAGGGTTAGCAGCAGTAGAAAATTGGACTTTCAAGGGAGAGTAGGGATTCTAAACCTGCAGATACAGAAGCCAAAATGCCAAGATTTTATTATCATACACAGAAGTAAGAGGTTTTTTTAAGGCTCTCTTGCCAAAGCTTGAAGATATAAAAGCGGGATATGACTATTTCACTCAAGAGTCATTTTTTTTTTCCTGACACAAGCAGGTCAGACATTGACAGAGATTAGCTGTGCAAGCAATGTTTTTGGTTGGAATTTCCAAAACAAACACAATGAATAGTTAATGCATATAAAGGTACATCTGTTTAATAATAATAACCTTTGTTCTAAATTAATTATTTAAAAATCTTGGGTATCTTTGTAAAATTTGTGGAAATATATGTGTATCTCCATAAATATACCTGCATTTTTTGTAAGATGTTCACAGAGGCTTCCTCCTATCCGTTAGGAGCCTTACACTGATTACCAGGGACCCTGAGGAAGAGTTTGTCGTAACATCAACGTCTTTGTTCTCTGAAGCACAGAGAACTGAAAGAGATCATTGTTTTATCTGCCTGGAATTTTCATCTTTTCCTGGTATTCTGTTGATTTAAATGCTGCTAAATACTAGAACTGCCATTCAAATACCCATTGCTTCTAGAAGTGATTTTTGATCTCCAAAGATGGGAATGATGTAATGCCCATATTTTTTTCTTTTTTCTTTTTTCTTTTCTTTTCTTGTCTGTTCTGTTCTTTCTTTTCTTTCTTTTCTTTTCTTTTCTTTTTTTCTTTCCTTTTCTTTCCTTTTCTTTTCTTCTTTCTCCTTTCTTTTCCTTTCTTTTCTTTCTTTTCTTTTCTTTTTTTCTTTTCTTTCTCTTTTCTTTTCTTTCTTTTCTTTCTTTCTTTCTTTCTTTCTTTCTTTCTTTCTTTCTTTCTTCTTTCTTTCTTTCTTTCTTTCTTTCTTTCTTTCTTCTTTCTTTCTTTCTTTCTTCTTTCTTTTTTTTCTTTCATTTTTTATTGCTGTTCAATTTACCAACATACAGCATATCACCCAGTGCTCATCCTGTCAAGTGCCCCCCTCAGTGCCCGTCACCCAGTCACCCCCACCCCCGCCCACCTCCCTTTCCACCACCCCTAGTTCATTTCACAGAGTTAGGAGTCTCTCATGTTCTGTCTCCTTCTCTGATATTTCCCACTCATCTTTTCTCCTTTCCCCTTTATTCCCTTTCACTATTTTTTATATGATAGTGCCTGTATTTTGAACAACCAGGGAGTTTTCATCATACTTGTTGATGACACTTGGCACTTTTAGCTTCAACTGAGTTTATCAATAAGCGTTCCTTACCACATGTAATTAAACTTTCTGTTTCCCATGGAACTCATTCCATGAGCATATACATGGGAGGTGATAAATAAATTAATGAAAAATAATTATAATTAATCTATATATCCACCATTTGTTCTGATGAACAAAACCATTATATGCAATCACCTGCTAGCATCTTGGATGCATACATAGAAATATAAAATATATGCTTAGGATCTGAACGTTTTGCTGTATAAAAGTCGTCTCAGTTAAAAAATATGAGGTAAGATATTCAGTCAGTGTCTGTCTCGTAAAGACATATTGACATATTAGCTGTAGTATTTTAAGACTGTGCCTTGGGACCCCTGAGACGGATGTCCTCATTGTGTGCTGCCTCTTGATACACAAAAGAAATGTAACCTAGGAAAACAGACATGACATGCAGAGATACAGCAACAACATTCTCAGAGCTGCCTTATTTGGCTCCTCCATATTGATTGTGTAATTGGTAGATTTATTTTCCAAGAAGATCTTCCCAAAACACAAACATCACCAAATTACCATCTCCTTATTGTGTAACATTTATGCTCCCTAATATGACGTATCTGACCTCCAAGGTTACAGTCACAATTTCTGCTCATCGGTTGCCTAAATTCCCCCACACGACAGAGCTTCTCTGCATATACAGTTATCCTGGAAGTCCTTTTCTGATTGTTATGTTTTGCTTTTCTCACCTTTTACAACTCAGACCTAGTAACATCTCTTTTGAAGCCTTCTACAATTACTTCTACACTGTAGTCATATACAAAGGCCTTTCTTTCTCAAGGATCCCAGAATACCAATGACATAAAAATGTTACCAAAAGTATTAAAGTAATGGTTTAAAGCAATTGATACAGCATTGCTATCTGATAGATACAAAATATTGATAATTATTTCTTCTTATTTATTTTTTTAAATATTTTATTTATTTTTGAGATGGGGGAGAGAGAGAGAGAGAGAGAGAGAGAGAGCATGATCTGGGTGGGGGGAGGAGCAGAGGGAGAAGTACTCTCCTCACTGAGCAAGGAGTCCGATGTGGAGCTCAAACCCAGGACCCTCGGATCATGACCTGAGCTGTAGCAGACGTTTAAACAACTGAGCCATACAGTTACCATCTTTTTAATCACTGCCAAGTACATACTCTGTTATTCAATCATAAAAGTATCCTCCTAACTGCTCATCTGTTACCCCCGTATACCTCAACTTTATCAAAGATAAAGCTGTCTTTAGCAAGTTTGCAAAATATGAATAGATGCGATGATTAGCCACAAGGTAATACTTACAATGTTGTTATATTTGTCTTGAAAATTCTCATATGTTTTTGGATAAGATTTTATGTTTGAAGAAGCTTCTATACACAAACTGTGCCTTAGTTCAGGTATAACACTTTGTATAATTTAAGGAAGTTCTGATTATAAATCTTTTACCTTGATAAATAATGTATATTGGTTACAATTGCCAGCATAGTCTTTTCTCCAGGGATAGCAACAACTAAGTTATTTAAGACAAAATATAAGTAGAAGGATATTGTTACTGCTTCTAGCATCCTTTTAAGAATTTTTTTGCAATATGGTAAATGCTTCTTACATTTCTGGACCAGGTGTTGAGAATTTTATTCCTGCGGAATCTGGGAGCCTGTTTATAGTGTATGTACATCAACGTTCAAAATACTGCAATTCAGATGCTCTGGAGAGGATGGAGCACGGTGATTAAGGATATGGGCCTGGAGTAAGACAGCCTGGCTTTTAATCACAGCTCTCGGCTGAGTGTTTGACCTTGGTGAGGTTACTTAATTCATGCTTCAGTATGACTGTGTATAAAATAATAATAATGCTACTATCTGTCTTATAACTTCTTTGTGGGAACTGAAGAGGCTTTTGTGGCTATACCACACACCACGGTGCTTCTCACGCAGTAGGCATTCAGTAAGCCCTGGTCATATTTTTTAATCATATAATGATAAGAATGGTCTCTCTGTCATTCTCCTGAGACAGAACCACATATTGTCTGATCATTAGGAACCTGACGACACCCAGACCACTCTCCCTCTCTATCTGATCCAATTTTTAAATTTCTTCTACCCCATTCCATTTTCTTAGAGTGCTTGCTTCTTTCAAATCATTGATATATAGGGTATATATAAAATATACAAGCATCTAGGGGCTCAGCTGGTTATGCTTTCAACTCTTGATCTCAGTTCAGGTCTTGATCTCAGGGTTACGAGTTCACACCCCATATTGGGTGCCACAATGGGCTTAGAGCCTACTTAAAATACACACACACACACACACACACACACACAATATCTAAGAAGAATTTAGACTTGACACTCTTATTAGGTCTCTTTTATTCCTGAGATTTCATCATAGAGAAGAGGGAGCATAGATTCCCGTAAACAAAGTCAAGATTTTTTGTGGTTTTTTTAATTATATTTTCTTATTTATAGCAGGAAAGACTTCCATGTAGAGACACTGAGACTTAAATAGTTGCAGGCATGTGCTTACCATTTTAGAAGAAGCCCAGATTTCTTCATGCATTTGCCTACAAGCTGTTTGTTTTCTTCTCTCTCTTCCAGCTGGAAGTCACTCATCATCCCTTTCAGAAGGAATTGTCAGCACAAACAATGCAGATTACAAAATAAGAAAATCCAAAACAAGACCACGTGCAGAAACCTCCCAGGTAAATATGCTTCAAAACGAAAATTTTTCCTTTGTAGCTTTCTGTACCCAAAGAGCGATTTTTACCTGTAGTTCTGAAGCATTCTGGATCTGCATCATGTGAGAGCAGACCATTTGTGGCAAAGTAGAGCTCCCTGGCATGACTTCTGTTCCCTCAAGACTAGCTCGTGTATTTATCATTCAAAGCTATTCAAGGAGGGGAACGTTATATTTGAATTAAGTTCCTTGACCACTCAAGCATATGAGCTGACATACAAGGTGAGGAAATACAGAAACAGAAATGAGAGACTGGATGAAAGAGTCTGTCATAAAGTCTTAAGTTTCTGGAGGATTCACGGGGTTCTAAAAATAAGATTATGGCTCTAGTCTCAAGAAGCCTGTGCTAAATCTGAGAATGAAACCAAGCAACAAGAATACCCAACGAAGAATTTGATCAGGCAAGCTGGACCCATAGGATGCACAGTAAAAGCTAACGTGATCCAGCTAGTGTGCTGAAATTCCATCAACGATGACAGCTGATATGTATAGAGCAGTTACTCTGTGCCAGGAACTCTTTCATTCTATCCCAATAACACCCCAAAAAGGAAGTTACAACTTGTATCCCTTCCTTGTAGATAGGAGAACTCATGCACAGAGAAATTAAATATGTGTCCAAGTTCACACAAATTCTGCAGAATGGAGCCAACATGCAGCCGACTTTCCAGCCTGTGTTATCTCTAGAAGTGGCACTCTTAATGGTGATTCATATCGTTTCACTGGGAGGAAGAAGAGAAAACGGAGAGGAAAGTAGAGAGGAGAAAAGTAAGCCTGAGTTTTTGTTCTCTATCTATCTAGCAGATATATATAGATCACATGTGGAGATATATATATATATATATCACAAAAAGCAACATAACTCTCACCAACCAAATAGAGAACTTAAATTATGGAATAAAATTTTGTCAACACGTAACTATATAAAGGCTAAGAATAATTGTGGAAACACGAAAAGAAGCTGGGCCTCTGTCAGGCTAAGCAGTAGGCCTCAGAAGGATGGTACAAAATAGGTATTTTGTTCTTTGCTTCTCACTTTTCTGAACCAGGTATTGGGAAATAGGCATTCAAAATTATGATCAGCATATATGACCAAGCGTATAATCCTCACTTTAATAAGAGCTGTACCTTCAGACACAATTCTGTAGTAGGTCCATTTCTCCTACCATATACATTCATAGCATCTTTACTCTTTTTACTTATCATAGCTGTCATTCCTTTGTGTAACTCCCTCATTAAATGCCTCCCAGATTAGACTCTTTCTCTGTAAGGGTGGGGACTACTTCAGTTGCTTTAAGCTCAACATTAAGTCTCCTGTAAATTGATGCATAGTAACTATGCAGTAAGTATCCTTTCCATAGGTTAAAAGGACAGGTTTAGGGGCACTGCGGTGGCTCCACGGTTGAGCCTCTGCCTTCGGCCCAGGGTGTGATCCTGGAGTCCCAAGATCGAGTCCCACATCGGGCTCCCAGCATGGAGCCTGCTTCTCCCTCTGCCTGTGTCTCTGCCTCTCTCTCTCTCTCTCTCTCTCTCTCTCTCTGTCTGTCTCTCATGAATAAATAAATAACATATTTTTTTAAAAAATAAAAATAAATAAAAAATAAAAGGATAGGTTTGATTTTCTGATTTCCAAGTATACAGCCAATTAAAAAGAATGCCAGTAGACTCTCATATTTTCAATGATGAGGAAAGATGGCTGGTGGGAAGGAAAAATACAGGCAAACCAGAAGGAAACTAACATAAGAATGAAAAGAACAGGGGTGCCTGGGGGGTTCACTCAGGATGTGGCCGATAAACAGATAAATATCTGCTTTCAGGTGAGATCATGGTCCTAGGACCCTGGGATTGAGCCCCAGGTAGGGCTTCCAGCCCAGTAGGAAATCTGCTTCTCCATCTCCTTCAGCCCTTCCCCCTATGCTCATGCTCTGTCTCTCACTACTTCACATAAATACATAACTTCTAAAAAAAAAAAAAGAAAGAAAGAAAGAAAGAAAGAAAGAAAGAAAGAAAGAAAGAAAAAGAAAGAAAGAAAGAAAGAACGAAAGAAAGAAAGAAAGAAAGAAAGAAAGAAAGAAAGAAAGAAAGAAAGAAAAGAAAATAATGTAAAGAACAAAAAACATAAACCAAGGAGGAATGTTGGACTAAAGATGTGAACCACCTAGTTAAAGGAATGAAGACCAGTGTGTGACTCAATAGTCTGCACTTCATCAGTTTCACAACCACTGCCTTGTCTATCACAAATAGGTAAGACTGATGTCCAGTTCTATTTTTACATAGTGACAATAGCCATCCTGCAGATTGTATCTAAGATTTTTACGTTTGACTGTTAATTGATACTTACCTGGGTATATGTAAGCCTACAGGTATTACACATAGACTATCACTCATATGAATGATTCTGAACCATAGCGGTTTAGGAACAAGAGTTCTTACAACCCCAGGTCCACGGCATGAAGATAAGTGTAGCCCTTGCGCCTATGTCCTCTGAGTCTCTGTCAAGTGGGGATAACAAGTTAGTAGGGTCAGGGTCAGAATGTAATTATCTGTGGGTCTGTAGCAAGAAAAATGAGCGTATGATGAGAGCTCAATAAGTGGTATAAGCTTTTCAAGCTATAGTGCTGATTCCTCTTGTGCTTTAAGATTTTTTTGAATATTAGCATTCTGCTTGTTAGTATTTAGAGGACCAACAACATCGGCTTTGAAATCAAGAAAATCAAAATTTAAATCTTTTAATCTCTTTCTGAGCTTGAATCTTACATCTGTGAAATAATAATGTTGACCTTACAAGATTGTTGTGAGAAATAAATGAGCTTTTGTACACAAACTAATTAGCCTGGTGCCTGTCACAATGGAAGCATACACACACTTATGTTTATAGTTATTTGCTTTTTTTTGTTCATGAAAATATTACAGTAATAACAGTATATATGTTGTGTGTAAAATAAAGTATATTACTTTAAATATTGTATTTTTGCTACATTCGTGAGGTTTTCTTTTCTCTGCGGTATTTTGGTTGTTTATCCTGTTTGTTTTCATGGGTGCCTAATGGGCATAATAACTATACAGGAAAACAAACAGACCTCAGAAACTACCCTTGATGTATATTTTATATTCAAAAATAGACAGAAAAAGGAAAACTATTTTATTGTCTTCTGTCTGTCTGCTTCTGTTTCTATAGAGTCAAATGTTATTCTTTTACAAAACAAAACATATCACTGAATGATCATCCAAAACAAATGGCTTTCCTTGAACATTAATTGGGAACATTGCTGGCAAGAAAATTCCAACATCAAAATTGCCTACAGTCAGAGACATTTCTTTATTTGTTCCCCTGTTCAGCTGTTCAAAATATGGCTTGTCTGATGTGTTTGTATAGAGTTTGTGATGAAAAACTTTTCTTTAGGCAGAAGGATGTGGCCGATAAACAATATCCTATTGGCAGAGTATAAGTCAATTCACATGAAATGAACACCTACTATGAATTAAGTAAAATGTTAGCCCTATAAACACTAAGTTTATGTGATTTGTGCATGTAAGGAATTTTTAATAATATGGAAAAGACTGGTATGAACAAATAGAGGCAGTGAACTCAAGAATAAATAAATTGGTATTATAAAATAAGAAGAACATAATATTTCTTGAGGATAGGCAGTCTCTTTCCAGAGAAGTTGACTTCTGAGCTAGACTTTGAATATATCATTATTGTGTTTTAGCTGTACAAGTGGAAGAAGGACAGTGAATGAATGAATGAGAAACCTACATGAAATGCCATGGTAGGCTTAGGTAATCATAAATATTAATAATTACCTAATTTTAGAGTGTTACAGTAAGAAGAGAAATGGAAAGAAGTAAGACTAAAATAAAATTCAGACACTTGAAATGTCTTTGTTTCAGCTATGGTGACTGGAAGTCAAGGATAATGTTTAAGCAAAAAAAGCAACATTTGCATATGGGTTTTATTGTAGTTGTGTATTACAAAAAGGTTATATATCTATTTTTTAAAAACAATTTTATTTTTTTTTTTACATAAATAGAAAAAGCAACCTTAGAATTCATATGGAGACACAAAGGACCCTGAATAGCTAAAGCAATCTTGATCAAGAAAAACAGAGCATCACAATTCTTGATTTCAAATTATATTATAAAGCTACAGTAATCAAAACACGATACTGGCATAAAACAGATAAATAGACCAATGGAACAGAATAGAGAATCCAGAATAAACCTACACCCTTATAGTCAACTGATCCTCAACAAGTAAAGCACACAATGCAGAAAGGATAGTCTTTTCAACAAGTGGTGTTAGAAAAACTATATATCCATATGCCAAAAGATAAAAAAAAATGAGATTGGATCTGTTTCAACATCATAAAGAACTCAAAATGGATTAAGGATTAATCATAAGACCTGAAACCATAAAACTCCAAAGAGGGTCGGGGGGAACTCAGGGAAAATCTTCTTAACATTGGTTGTGGCAATAATTTATTGGATATGACATCAAAATACAAGCAACAAAAGCAAAAAAGAGACAAATAGGTTTACATCAAAGTAAACAGCTGCTGCAGAGAAAGAACACGGCACAATGAAAAGGCAATCTTACGGAATGGGAACACATATTTGTAAACCATGTATCCAATAAGGGGTTAATATCCAAAACGTATAAGGAACTCATCAAACTCAACACCAAAATAATCTGATTGAAAACAGGCAAACTACTTAAATAGACACTTTCAAAGTGAGAAGTTCAAATGGCTAACGAATACATGAAAAAATGCTCAGCATTTCTAGTCATTAGGGAAATGCACATCAAAACCACAATGAGATAGCACTTCACATCTGTTCAGATGACTATTATCAAAAAGACAAAAAATGCTAGTGGTGGGGAGGAGAGAGAGAAGGGGATCTCTTGGACGCTGCTCATGGGAATACAGATTCGTAGAGCCACTGCAGAAAATAGTATGCAGATGCCTCAAAAATGCACAATAGAACTACTGTATGATCTAGTAACCCCACTTCTCGGTACATACCCAAAAGGAACCAAAATCAGGGTGATAAAGGGGTGTTTGCACTCCCACATTCATCAACACGTCACTCATTACAACCAAGATACAGAAATAACCTAAATGTCCTTTAACAGATGCGTGGATTAAAAAAAAAAATGTATCATATATACAATGAGATGTTAGTCCTAAAATGGAAGGAAACACTGTATTTGTGATAATATGGATAGAGCTAGAGCCCATTGGTACTAGGTGAAAAAACTCAGAGAAAGACAAATACTACATGATTCCTCTCATATGTAGAATCTTAAAAACAAAACAAAACAAAATCAAGCTCATAGAAACAAAGAACAGATTGATGGTGTGTAGGGCCTGGGAGAAGGGAAATGGGGTAATGTTGGCCAGAGGGTAAAAAGTTTTAGTTGAGCAAGATTAAGTTCTAGAGATCTCCTGTACAGCATGTAATAGTTAAGAATACTGTGTTTTATACATGAAATAGGCCAAAAAGATAGATCTTGAGTTAAATATCATCACAAGCACACATACATGCACACACAATCACACGAACAGAAAACTATGGATGTGTTGACTCGATTTAGAGATCCTTTCATAACCGATATGTAAGTTACACGCTTTTATTGGTGTTCAGATTTTTGTTCTGTCCTTTGCTTGTTTATATTGTGCTTGAAGTTAAAACTGCAGGTTTTTGACAAATTTCCTCCTGGTTTCTTGCATAGCTCCTTATCAAAGAAGCCTCCTTGGTTTCTTTTCTATACATTTTCTAATGGGGAAAACACAGCTTTCCCAAGAAACAGCAGATGCATAGCAATGGTTAAAAGCAAAGACTTGGGAGTCTGGCTCATGTCGATTTTGTCACCCACAAGTTCACCTACTCAATTGTAAAAAGAGAGAAGTGGTGTCAGTCCATTCAAGCTGCTAAGAAAAACCACCATAGACTGAATGGCTTATAAGCAACAGTTACATTTTTTTTTTTTCTCACAGTTCTGAAGGTTGGGGAGTTCCAGATCAAGGTTCCAGCAGATTTGGCGTCTGGTGCGAGCCTGCCTCCTGGTATGTAGAAGGCCACCTGTTCACTGTGTCGTCTGCGCGTGGAAAGGGGGGAGGGAGCCCTCTGCCCTATCCTTCACCAGAGCACTTGTCCCATTTATGAGGGCTTTACGCTCATGACTTAATCACTTCCCAAAGCCCCACCTCCAAACAGCATCATTTTAGGGGTTAGCTTTGAAAATATGAATTTGGGGGGGGGTGGAGCTACTAATATTCAGTCTGTTTTAATGGTAATAATTACCCCCTCCTACTCCAGGCTGGATCTTTCTCATTGCCCAAGCCCCTCATTCTCAGAGAAAACTCCCTAACCACTGTACATAACTGCTCTCTGCCCCTCACCCAGGACTGGCTTCATGGGCATGTGACCAGTGCAGTTGGTCGTTTAGAAGGGTCTTATACTTGGGATTCAGTGCTGTGCTTTTGCCAACTTGGAATTCCTGGTAACTTTACTCTTGAATTAGTATTTTATAAGTGAAATCCAATGGGACAATGGAGCATGTAACTGTGCTTGGGACTTTGGCTGACACAAAGTAGTGCCTCACAGCAATGCCCTGGGATGGGTTCTTGGCCCCCTGCCTTCCTGCCCTATGCCCCCTGGGCCTACCCAGTGCCCTTCTCTCTCCTACCCAGGATTACTTTCATTCTCTGCCCTGGCAGGAGCCGCGGCATGGGCATGGACACAGCATGTCGGGGTTGGGCATGCTGCCCTGTGATACCTTGGGTTAGGGCATGTTAGTGACCATTCTTACTCTAGGCTGGCAGCACAATGGTATGTCTGGCAGGTCATTGATCAGAGATTGTGTCTTATCAGGGAAAAGTCTTTTGCTTACCCCCAGTTCAGTTACCATGTATGTCCTGGCTTGGAGGTTTGAAGATCTGTAATGGGTAGTCATCTGTTGTTGGTTGCAGTTGCAATCCTGCAAGAAAGGGATAAATCAGACCCCATTTCTCAATATCCCATACATGGCCAGGGAAAAATATGTCAGTTCATTCATTACCTGGTGGGTGGAGAACCAGGAACTTGCAGGATTCCTTTCACGTGGCAGGGCCCATAAGCACCTCTGAGAATCAACACTCACCCTCAAGCATCCCTGTGCCCAGGAGTACTCTCTGAGCCAGCTCTATTCTTGCACGATTGTCTCTTCCTCCTTCCAACCTTCCTGAGTCTGATGTGTGTTTGTCCTATCTGGCGAGCTTGAGATGCCCACCAGGGATGAGTCATGAGATAAAAATTGAGTAATTTTAGGACATGGAGTCAAATGAGGTATGAAAAGAATAGCAAGTAACATACATATATCAATCCAATGTTGCAAATTAAGGTTCCATTGCAGTAGAGTCTACATCCATTTTGTCAAATACCTAATACTGCATAACCATCAGGTTGGTTGGTATAGATGAGGCGTTTAACAAATATGTATTGGATGGATGGATGAATGAGCGACAAAAAGAATGAATGTAGGTTTGTGTAAGGATTAAATGAGAAAATGTATGTTAAAAATTAGCATAGTGCCTGGTACATAAGGCTCAAATTGGTGGCTGTAGATATAATAGCAAAGACGGTAATGAAAGTGATGATGATGATGATGAGGAGGAGGAGGAGGAGGAGGAGGATGGTACTCCTCCACCTGATAAAATATATATTCTATAAAATTACTTTTCTTAAAATACAAATTAATCATTGTTGTAAGATATGATCTGTTCTTTCATTCACTCATGCTCTGTGGCTTTGCTCCATATATTCTTCTTCTGACGGAAATGTTATTCATCATTCCCTCTCATCCTATAACCTATTCTTAATTTTTGTTTCCTCAACTTCAAAAATTAGCTAAAATATTACATACTTCAGGAAATCTATCTGGACATCTCTAAGTCACACCTACTCGTCTATCCTTTATCCTATACCACCCCTTTGTAGTACATGTCAGGGCTGTGATTCATGTCTGTGTGATTTTTGCATAGTTTTTTAAAAAAGATTTTATTTATTTGACAGAATGAGATAGAGAGAGAGAACGTAAGCAGGGAGAGTGGCAGAGGTAGAGGGAGAAGCAGACTCTGCTGAGCAGGGAGCCCCATGTGGAACTTGATCCCAGGATCCTGGATCATGACCTGAGCCAAAGGCAGATGCTTAACCAACTGAGCCACCCAGGCCTCCCATGTTTGCATAGTTTTAATGGTCTCTCACCCTAGCTGTATGTTCTGCATGGATAGGGCCTACTAAAAAAAAATTAAAAAATAGAAAAAAAACAATAAGCGTTTATTTATCCTAGCTCTGGAGACTGCGAAGTCCAAGACCAAGTGGGAGCAGATTCGGGTCTGATGTGGAGCAGCTTCCTTGTTCAGAGATGACTGTTTGGTGTCTCTTTTATAAGGCCACTAACCTCCTCATGAGGGCTTTGTGATCACAAAGGTCCCATCCCCTAATATCATCATACTGGAGGTGAGGATTTCAACTTACGAACTTCGGGATATAGAGTCTACTACATTTTTGCCCAACGTGATATCCCAACACGAAGTTCAGATCCTGACATATAAGTTACCACATAACACACCTTTACTGCATGAATTTTTTTTGAAGATGTTAAAAAAAAAATCCGGTGGTTGCTGAAAATGAAGATGGTGGGGGATTAATGGAAAAGAGCATTATTTTTAGTAGAAACATTTCTTGTCTCTTTATTCCCGAATGAGTCTCTTTATTGCTTCTTATTCAACCCTGTTTTGAATTCTTGTGATGCCTATTCAGGCCTGTGCGTGTATTTACTTGTTTGTACTTCATGTAGTTCCTCTCTCCCAAAGAGCCCCCCTGGTAGCTCTGACAAATCAAGAGAGGATATTTGTTCTTTGAGTTTGCAGAGATCTGCAGTATAGCCTCAGGTAAAATTGTTCAAAGAGCCCAAAAGGAAAGAAAGAGCCCACTGAACACCTAACATGATGCCATCTTTCCCCCTCATGGTTTACTTTTTCTGCCTTTCTGGTTACTGCTAACTTGCTTGAGTGAGAATTCATCCTCAAAGCCTGGAAAAGACTTAGCCGAATTTCTGTAAATTTGGAAGATATTCTAGAACAGGTGCATTCATATTTGTAGATCTTGAAGTTTTTACAATATGAATGGAGCCTTCTTTAAGATAAAAAATACAAAATCATGAATTCAAATCTGTATGAAATACAGCATTTATTTAGAATGAATAAAGAACCCACAACAGAATATAATTTGAAAAAAAGATCACAGATATAACACAATGCAAAAGAAGAGCATATTTTTAAAATTAATTCCTTGAAACACTTCCATAATACTTTTTGTTTCCTAAATTATTTGGCAGCATGACTTTGTGGAAATTTTAGATTATTTTCCCTGATAGAGTGAATAAAAGTTAACTTCAGTCTTCTTAAAAGGAAGTTTGATGTTTTTTTTTTTTTAACTTTTCTTGAGTTGCCAAATAAATTCTTGACAGAATAAAAAGTGTAGTTTGACTAGGCTTCAATGAGAACAAAATTCTTTTTTTTTTTTTAAGTTACATGCGTGGGTTGGAAAAATATTCTATTGACAAGCTTTGATTTTCAAATATATATATTTTTTCTGTCTTCTATCACATCGTCTGGTGCTGGGGCCAAAGCACCATCGGTATCAGGATACCACACCCAGCAGGGTGGTGTTTCGGTCGGTGGGAGGGTAGGTCAACTTTGGGAAGGCTCTACATCGAGACGCGAGCGGTAACTATCACACACAAAGAAACTGAAGTGTGTAAGTAGATTCTCTTAAATCCACATAGTCCCAGCAGAGTCTCCAATTAGCTGGATCCCAAAAATGTCCACAGGGCACCTCAATTGTAGCCCAGGGGAAAAGTGAGGCAAAGGGCACTTTGAGAAGGAAAGAAATGATGGTTTACTTTGCAAATTTTATAAAAACATGATCATGTGGCTACAGCGCTAGGCTCTCTGTAGAGAATGGGCGCCTGCAGATGAGAAGCCCTGAAATATAAGCTTCGTTCCCCCTTTGGTAAATGTCTCTCTGCTCCCTACACAAACTTCTCTCAGCCAACGTCATGTGGTTGAGCTGGCCTTCTCTCCAAGGCATCAGATAGTTATTTGGGGCCTACGAGGGGGGCGATATGGTTCTCACGTTGTCCTTCAAATGAGAGTTACTGAATTAGGCGCTTAGATCCTAAATAGTACTAGATTCTAGTTTATGCTAGATGGAAAATGGAAAGAATAATTGTCGTCATGCCTCTCGTTGAAAACTTGTATTGACTCTATACTGTGCACCAGTGTCAGGTGCTCACGTGCAGTCAGTCCTTCACGGGGTGTTCGTAGTGTCCCAGTGAGGACACCCCCATTCAGTTCCACAGTATAGGTAAGAAGGTTGCAATAGACATATTAAGCGAACTGCCCCAAGAACAAGCTGGTGGATCTGGCATTTTCACTGTGGAAGTCTGATTCCAGTATTGGCATTCTTAGCCATCCTATTCTACTGCTTCATGTTTTTCCCCCCATTCCTCAATACATGGAAAGGGAATATACACTTATCTCTCTATGATGTAGAGAAGATGACCCAAGGTTTGGAATGAAACCAAGCTTGATCTGAGTCTCCTTTAAGTATGATTAGCTGAATGAGCCAGTCACTTTTTCGTTGTTGAATTTTTGGCTTCTCAGCTGTAGAAGGAGTGTTTTCAAGTACCTACTTTACGACACTTTTTTGAAGAATGATTGAGATAATGCATGAGATGACTTCCAACTCATTGGGCAAGTTACGTGCTTGAACTTTAGATTCTTCACATGGTGGCCATGTGGCCTTAAGAAACCCCATTTCTCTTACCTGCACAATGAGACTGCATCATTTATTTCCACTGGTTAGAAGATAAAATGAAAAACAAAGATGAAAGTGAAATGTCATTTCTAACTTGCATAATGTGAAACGTGTGCTACCAAGATTTTCCACTATCTTCTGTGGAAACTATAATTATTTCCATATTTTCAAATTGATAGCAATTAGGGCTATTAAGTTTAGGAGCATAAGAGGTTTGAAAAATCAACTATAGCTTGAGCCCGTGCGCATCTATGAGGAGAGTGAGGAGATAGGGGATTCGGGTTTGTCTCATCAATCAAAGCTAAATTCCTGATGGCTCAGGTTGTTTCTGATTCTGACACTCTGTTCCCACAGCTGGTAACTATGGAACCCTGGTGAGCCACTAGGTCACTTTTGTTAGAATTGTTTTTTTTTCTCAAAAAGAAAGAATCTGCCTAGAGTTCAGAAGAAAAAAAAATTACAGAGTAGACAATAAAACACAGTTGTTTATGGGCTAAACATAACTGCATTTCAGAAGTCTTCTCTAGATTATCTGTTTCTTTTTTTATAATGAGGATGACATTTTCCTTGGTGGTGCTTTAAAAATGTGGGCTGCAAACACCAGAGAAGAGAAGAGGCATTTCTTACACTTCACATTCAAGTGCATCGTACTAATCAATTTTACATGTCTTTACTGGACCTCATCCATTCAGTTCACATGTCTTCCCTTGACCATAATTTACTATGAAAGTGTCTCTCTCTCTCTCTCTCTCTCTCTCTCTCTCTCTCTCTCTCCTCTCTCTCTCTCTCTCTCTACTTTAATTTGGACCAAGCCCAAATGAAACCATGAAAAAGGAAGATATAAAGAGAGTCGGATGTGTTTTATTACAAGGAGACAGGAAACAAAAGGACCTCTCAAACGTTTCCAGATGAGGACATGACATTTTCAGAAGAGTCAAAAAAAAAAAAATTGCAAAGTCACCTTTTCCATGTTTCCACCCATTTCCTATTGGTATATTCATGACTGGTTATAAGGAAAAGGCAGAGTAAAGTCACACTAGGGAGCAGTAATTCACTCCGGGTGATCATCAGAAAGGACTAATGGGGACGTTTCCAAAATGCCAGTGTACACAAGATATTGTTGTGATGAGATTAATGAGCCGGGGGAGACCTACCCTTCAAGGAGCCGACAGGTGCCAGGTGCTCTGACATTTTACCACGTGGCCAGAGTCTCCTAGACCCCTGCGTGCGCTGTACTCCACTGTAAGATCAGAAAGGCAGATGAGGGCAAGAGCAGAAGTTCAAGTCTTCCCTAGTCTCTAGCTAGTGGATCTCTAATTGCTGCTGCCAGTAGCGCTTGGCCTCCTGGGTGGTCTGTAGTCTGTCAAGCTCCCCAGTGAAAATGTTCAGCTCTGTGGAAGTCTTCAAAACCACAAAGGCTCTGTATGGTTAAGCCCCTTTCTCAGCTTTAATACGGCTTCTGGGTTCCTCCCTACTGTCCTCAAGTGTTTAATCTGATTTAGCTTTTTTTTTTTTCCCTAAAGCTTACGTATCTATCCTTTGATTATTCACTCGTGTACCATCTTTTCCTACCCTCCAAGCCTAGCGTCAAACCAGAACACAGTCTATTAGCTCTTCGTTCCGTGGTCACCTAGACAGACATTCACATGAGCCTTTCTTGTTTAAGACGTGTGATGAACACGAGAAAGTAGGACCCTGGCAGAATTATCATGTGAGGAAACAAC
Organism: Vulpes vulpes; assembly: GCF_048418805.1. Lineage (NCBI taxonomy): Eukaryota > Metazoa > Chordata > Mammalia > Carnivora > Canidae > Vulpes > Vulpes vulpes. Next base: position 188,999,359 of record NC_132791.1, on the reverse strand, counting down.
ACATATTTCAGAAATACACGAAGTAATCACAGTCGTTATCCCCAGACTGTGTGATTTCTAACTGACCTCTAAAATGATAAATGGGCATTTCTTTCGACCCACATTCTCTTCATCTCTCTTTTTTAAAGATTTTATTTATTTAATTGAGAGAGAGAGAGAGAGCACAAGCGAGGGAGAGGGCCAGAGGGACAGGGAGAAGCAGACTCCTCGCTGAGCAAGGAGCCCGATGTGGGGCTCGATCCAGGACCCTGGGATCATGACCTGAGCCCAAGGCAGACACTTAACTGACTGAACCCCAGGTGCCCCCTGACTCACATTCTTATATTATTTTGTGCTTGGGTCTGACCTCACACTTCCCTCTCCTATCATGGTACTCCAACAGCCCTTAAAATGACTCTGCCGCATGCAAGCATGAAGCATAGCGCAGGACGAGGCGCGTCCGTATTCAGATGGACAGTTTGCATAACTGTGGAGCACTGCAGGCTGAGTTGCCTTTCGACTGAACACTCATCCCACCCAAGTGATTCTCACTTCCCTCCCTTTAAATCATTTTTTCCTTACATCCTGGATCCCAAGCTTTAGGATCTGCAAGCTGGTGATAGCGCAGATTAGCAACTGGATTATTGCTACGACCTGATGTCCAAGTCCTTTCTCCTCCAGTTTTAGTGATGAGATCCCAGCCACTTCTCTCCTTTCTTCTTTCTAATATTGCCCTCTGCTCAGGCTCATTTCTTGCCCTCTGAGATTCACACTTCCCAGGGCATTACTCATAGATTCCCTCGAGCCATATTTGTCTATGAAATCTCATTGGAGATTTTTATCCCTCAATCCATATTTGTCTATGAAATCTCATTGGATGACTTGGTATCCTGGAACCCTTCCTATATGTCTCATTCCACTGCGTGTACAGCATGTAGACTTGTCTTTAAAAGTGGCTTCAGTTCAGGCATAGGCATGTTTGTCATTAGAGAAAAATCAGTTTTGATGGACACAAACATGTCTGGAATGGAGAAGTCAACACCTCTAAGGATCTGTTCTCACCATCTCCCAACTGTTATTTGTTGGTCTGCTGGGCCCCAGCCCTTTATAGGGTTACCACTAAGTATGTCTGCACCTGCAGGTTCTTCTTCTTTAAAAAAAAAAAAATCATTTATTTTTCATGAGAGACACAGAGAGACAGAGTCAGGCAGAGGGGGAAGCAGGCTCCCTGCAGGGAGCCCGATGTGGAACTCGATCCCATGACCCGGGATCATCCCTTGTGCCACAGGCAGATGCTCAACTGCTGAGCCACCCAGGTGTCCCTGAACCTGCAGGTTCTGCTTTGCTCTATGGCTCAGCGAATGCCAGAACTGGAACAACAGTAAAAATGGGCATTTTGGGAACATTGTCTATGTCATGGATGACACTAATGCTTTATAAACATTCTGTCTTTTAATTCATCATAGATGAGAAAACTGAGGCGCAGAGGCTGATTTACTCAAGGTGGCAAGGTGATTAAGTGACAGAGCCAGCTTTCAAAACCAAATCTTTAGAATTCTCAGTCCCTGTTCTTATCCGTAATGTCAAAGCTGTATTAGAAATGCCTGCCCTACTGCAATGAGGTCTTTAAGTAGAGACCTACTATGTGAACCAAAGCCTAGAGGCCATGAGGGGAAAATCACTGCCGAATGCCCACGACCTAAAGCAGTGCCTGGAACATTGCAAATGTTCCATACAATATTTACTGAGTAAACGAAATCTACGGCAGTCTAAGATTAGAACTGGAATCAAACGTAGGAAACTTCACATCTGCCAGTTTTCTGTTGATCCCTTAGCAATCAAGTGTGGCCTCTGAACCAGTTGGCATAGCTTCTTCTCCAAAGAAAAGTTTGTTAAAAATGCAGACTCTCAGGCCTCACTCCACAGTCGAGGAGTCAACATCTGTGTTTTAACAAGCTCCTTTTGGTGATTTATATGCAAATTAGGTTGAAGCAGGACTGGCCTAGTTTTGGTCCAAGCACATTGAGGCAGGATGGCTTGGAATGTCCCCTTACTTATGTATGAGATTTCTGTTGTTTTCACTCTGTTGTTGGAGCAGCAGTAAAGACATTGCTTCCCATGACCAAAGCCCACTTACAGCCCTTTTTAAATAAAGGTACAGTTGGAAAAAATGGAGAGATGTTTTCTTCTGTTAGATTGAAAATTAGAGTTCTGTGCTTTGTGAGGTCCAGCCCAAGAACTAATCTGCAGTCTTCTGCCCCTGGTAGTATTGCAGAGATTTATCATAACAAATGCCAAATGTGCATCAACAAGTGATTTCTCTGGTAAAGCTGTGCTCCCTCTCCCCTGGCCCTGCCCCACCAGTAGCACAATGGCATCACCACATACAAGTGAATGATTGTGGTGTGCTGGCAAAGGAAAGAATCGGGGTAAAGAGACTTAGGAAGCTTTTTTTTTTTTTAATGATTTGGAAACTTATAAAATCTTTATGAAATATTTCTCTCAGGCTGAGCTCTTTAAAAAAAATAATGAAAAATAGGCAGCTATAACCAATACTGCAATCTAATATTCTAGCCATATAGCCCCTTGCCTTGGAATCCTTATTCATATTACGTGAGAGATTTAGAGAACACTGGCAGAGGATGTGTGCTTATGTCTTTTCATTTGTTTCCTAATTATGTCACTCATGAGCTTAAAAGGGAATGATTACTTAAGCTGTGTTCAGTCTCCCCAATTTTAAGAAGAAATAAGTTCGTTCAGAGTCATCAATAGAACACACAAAGCTAGCTAGTGTGATCATGGGCTGAAAAAAAAAAAAGTAGATGAATTTTCCTATTTTAGTGCTCAGTTGATCATATCTGTTTTCTGATCCTTAAAATAATATTGCTAGCCCTAAAATGGTATATTTAGTTCTGGATGTGATGCTTAAAATAGGGAAAAATTATAATTATTCCAGTGATAAAGAGTCAAGACGGTGAAGGGAAAATTGGGGAATGGCAGAGGGAACTGAGTGTATTTCACACAGAGGAGACATTTCGGGGAGGGATGAACTGTCCAGCATAAATATGGAATGAGTGATTAGAGGTCCTGTGAGTGGCTTCACACCATGGAAAGGCCGTCTGCGGCTGGAAGAAATGTGTCGGTAGTGGTTAGAACTGTCCAAGAAAGCCTCTTGCTGTAGAAAATGTCAGTGAGAGACACAACAAACGGGGACAAGCCCGTCGTGATACTGAGGAAAGGGCTGGTCAGGACCTGAATCTCATTTGTCTTTGCATCCAGGGCTTGCTATTCACTGGATGACCAGGAACTGTGTAAATTCAAATCCATTATTTTTTGCCTCAATGGCCCTCTTGTCTGACTCTAGTACCAGTTCATCCCACAAATCTCGGATGTGCCCAAAGAGAGACTCATCCCTAAATTTTGCTAGTGGACTCAGGTTCTTTAGCATTTCACCTTCCTTTTCTCCAGATGTGCAGTGTCTCTCAGGTCCCATAATTATATTACATCATTATGATTTTCACCATATCTGCACCAAGTCTACTCATTTTCCTTTAAAGTGACTCTCTCTCAGTGTAAATAAATGTGTCTTTAAAGGACACTTTACATTACTACACAGGAGAAATTAACAAGCGTTAATAGAGTGCTAAAGACCCTGTAACGTGGAAGGCAGCCTTCTTTATTAGCGTAATTAGAAGGAATGGAAAAAGGAATAACTTTCTCAGCAGTTCAATGACATTTGGCTCCACTATCTGTCTACCATTTAAAGTGACTTTGAGTCTACCCACACTTTCAGTGATATGGTCGATGTCTAGGGTCTTAGGTTTCTGATATCCCTTGAGCTGAAATGTTTGAATTTATGATCTAGTGCAGAAAAATTTTTGCTCTGATTTCTTTTCTTTAGTTTTTTCCCTTTTACGTCAAATTTCTTTGGTATTATCTTCTGCCTGCATTGGGCATCCATTTGTTCCAACTCTTTATTGCAATATAGGCACCTCAGAGATAACACGGTTTGGTTCTGCACCTCTAGAGTTAAACAAATGTAGTCATAAAGCAAGAGCGATGAATTTTTTTTTTTTTTTTTTGGTTTCCAAGTGCATATAAAATTTATGTTCACCCTACACTGTGCAATAACATTACGGGTGCAGTAGCATTGTGTCTAAAAAACAATGTACATGATCTTACTTTAAAAAAGATATATTTTTCAAAGAGCTGACAAGATGGTGGGAGTGGAGCAGAGGAAGTGCATATTCTGCAGGTTTACCTGCCCCAGTGTGGGCCTGCCCTGCCCTGACCTGCTGCTGGACGTGTCCTGGAAGGAGCTGCTGCAGCTCCCCATGCCCGGAAGAGGAAGCAGCACTGCTTGGAAGCACCTGTATGGAGCCAGGACGGGGACTTCCCTGAGAAGCCCGAGCTGGTGGAGACGCACCTGCAGGATGTGACCGTCCAGCCTGAGATGGTGGCAGCTGAGTGTGTATCAACAGTGGCAAGATCTTCAACGAGGTGCAAATCAAGCCTGAGCTGATTAGCCACCCCTCAGGTGAGTCCTCCATCCCCTATAAGCCTGTGAAGCACAGCGGGGCTGGCATTGGGGCCACCCACTACTCCCACTTCATTCCTCTCAAGTGGCCTGTTCAGCCAATAAAGCTGCAGACTTCTAAAAACAAACAAACAAACAAACAAAAAACAAAAACATAACCCCAAAAAACACTTTATTGATAAAAAGTGCTAACCATCATCGTCACTTTCAGGATGGCCTAGCCTTTTGGTTGATGGAGGATCCGGCCTCTATGTTGATGGCTGCGGACTGGTCAGGGTGGTGGTCGATGAAGTTCGGGGTAGCTAGCAATTTCTTTAAGAAGATAACAGTGGAATTTGTCGCATTGATCAACTCTTCTTTCCTGAATGATTTCCCGGGAGCCTGCAATGCTCTTTGGTAGCGTTTTACCCACAGGAGAACTTTCAACATTGGAGTTAGTGCTCTCAGACCTGCCACTGCTTGCTTTATCAGCTAAGTTCATGGAATATTCTAAATCCTTTGTTGTCATTTCAACACTCTTCACAGCATCTTCACCAGGAGTAGATTTCATCTTAAGAAACTATTTTTTTGCTCATCCGTAAGAAACAACTCCTCAACCGTTAAAGTTTGATCATGAGATTGGAGCAATTCAGTCTCATCTTCAGGCTTCACTTCTCATTCTGGTTCTCTTACTATTTCCACCGTATCTGTAGTCAGACCACATACGACCGACCTTTATCAATTAAATTTGCCATTTTATACAGCATGGTTTCTGGTGGCCCAAAACAATTATCATAGTAACATCAAAGGTCACTGACCACAAATTGTCACAACAAATTTAATAATAGTGAAAAAGCTTGAAATACTATAAGAACTACCAAAATCTGACACAGACATAAAGTGAGTAAATGCTACCAAAAAAAAAAAAAAAATGATGCTGATAGACTTGTTCGATGCCACAAACCTTTAATTCGTAAAAAACGTAGTATCTGTGAAATGAAATGAAGCAAAATGCAATAAAAAGAGATATGCTTATATATGACTTGAATTGATGACTTTTTTTTTTTTCCCTAGAGCACTTCTATTATGAAATCCTCTGAACTCTTAATTTATCTGTGTGGCAGCTTTTATTTCCCAGGGTCCTCAACATTTCATTCCTCTTGAGCCATAATATTGATGACAAAATCCTAAGATCCTATTTTTAATACTTATCTGCTTTCTCAAGATAAACTCTGACTAGTTACCAGTAATAAAAAGGTTTGGTTAGAATAGTAATAAAAGTGAATTTGCTTTAATATGTCCAGGAACAGACATATCATTGAAAATGCAAATTCTATTCCCACATGAGCCTTGTTTTTGAAGTCATGTGCTGTGTGGAAGAAAAAGGCAAAATGATTAATGGCAGGGTCTTGCATGCAAAAGGGGATCAATTCTTTGCACTGAACATTCTGGCGATAAATGCTAAATCTGACATGTGTCTGTGATTTTGTCCCATTACAGTTAACATTAACAACTTCCAGAAGCTGTGTCATATTCCATAAAGGATATAGGCCTTTGAATCTTATAGGTCTGAGTCTAAATTCCCTGTTAGGGGCGCCTCAGTGGCTCAGGGGTGGAGTGTCTGCCTTCGGTTCAGGACGTGACGCCGAGGTCCTGGGATCGAGTCCCACGTCGGGCTCCCTGCATGGAGCCTGCTTCTCCCTCTGCCTTGTGTCTCGGCCTCTCTCTGTGTGTCTCTTGGGAATAAATAAATAAAATATAAATAAATAAATAAATAAATAAATAAATAAATAAATAAATTCCCTGCTAATTAACTTTGAGGCTCTGGGCTAGTCATTGAATTATTCCAAGCTTTATTTGTTTTCTCAGAATATTGAAATAAATATCTTCATGCAGGATCGTGAACAATCTCAACATATGTACCTTTGAAGTGAACCTGCCATGATACTTGTAGGGCGTTACATAGTAGGTCTACATCCCTGCATATCTCAGAGTGGGACACAAAAAGACTGACATAAAGGATCTTCAGTGGATATTGTAAAATATTAAGCGCCTCACTCTCTAGGGAGAGGAAAGAAAGGAATCTCAGAAAATTAACTCTACTCAAAAAGTAAAGTTGCTTTTCATCAACTCTAAATGTGAAAATACGCTAGACTTATCATCAGGGCTGTTTTTGAAATACCATTATCTAAATAACCAGTGTATACTTTATTTACAGAAATCATATCCTCCAAATAGAAAACCATATTATTTTGTCCCTTTTTTTATTACTAAAGTTTTCATTTCTTGATGTTACTTAGAAATATCTAATTCTTAAGAAAATAATAAGTAAAAAAAGGAGACAGAATGTGCATTATATTCAGCCTTTTAAAATGTGCATGCATGAGCTCACAACACACACACACACACACACACACACACAACTTGCAAGAATGCTTCTTGATATTCTATGATGGTTAAGAAAAATGAATGTGCTTGGGAATTACTGTTCAGTAGTTTAGAAAATGGGATTTATGATTGGTTTAAACAAGGTAATAAAGACCTTTCAGCCCCTTTTCCCTCTTGTTTTATATAGTTTCATTTTTTTAATAATCTTTTTTTTTTTGCCCAACAGTATACCCTAGGTAGATATCTACATGTTTGACATAATGAAACAATGTCATTACTCTGTTCTAAAAAATTCCCAGTATAATAATAAGCCAAATAACTTCTCACCTACTACAAATATCTGTGTCAAAAGAAAGGAGAATTGCATAGACTGGAGCTATTTCCTGCTCCTCAGACCTCCATATCTGGATGTCTTTTTTCATAGTGTAAGCTATAAATTGAATGGCATAATTTGATGATGGACATAGAACTGTATATTAGTTTTTATTTTGACAAAATCATTAAACATCACATAGGTTGAAAAATGAATCACGAGGCCCTAAGCCTGCCTTAGAAGATTGCACTTCATAAACTGAATTGCTCACATGGGCAACATTTTGGTGGAAGTTATAGATTTTCTAGCATATCTCTGATAGATAGGACTAATATAACTTCAATAAAAACTCTGGATATGTCAATATAAAATTCTCCCTACCATTGAAAGATGTAAGATACTCCAACTAATAAATCGGACGACAACCTATTCCTTAAGGTATACTAACATACATATTGGGTTACAACAAGCAACAAAATCATCGCGGTAATAAACCACAGCCACAGAGGGGCTATTGGAGGTTTCTTTCCATTGCAAGAGCCCAGGATGATGTCCGTAGGTATGAAGTCACCCCCCATAATGTTAATTCCCAATAATTGACTCAGCTATATGTGCAAGGATTTGGAACTACATTTAAATGATACTCGAATGACATATATGCCACTTATATTTATGACATTTCTCATAAATTATAACTCATAAACCGGTGGCCATGGGCAAACCCATTAAGGACCTTCAACCGAAACATACCAGTAATGCATCTGGAGTTTAAGGTAGCAGTTTGTCCCCGATATGTGAGTTGATACCTAAATACCTGGTTAGATGGTAGTGGTGGTATGGGGTGGTTATGTCAAGTTAATCAGATTAGGTCTGAGATGCTAGGTTAACTGAAAAACACAACTGCAAAGAAGGTCTAATTTATGCATTTCCTCCAAACTTTGTGGTTGCTTGAGGCTATATGTTAATTTTTCAGGCTTTGATACCATTACTGAAAATTGAGGCTGATAATGAACATCTCCTAAGATGGCTAAGGGGGTTAAAGTTGGAAGCAAGAAGTGCAGTTCTTGGTAGCTAAAAGATGTTAGTTTCCTTGTCTCACTCTTGCAAGTCACTTTTCATCTTTATGGTGTATACTACTTTGGATAGTATGTTTTATTTCTGATCCAGTGTTTCTTATTTCATTTTTTTTTCTAGGTCATACATCACCCCCTTTCTCTCTTTGTATTAGTCAAGGTTCTCTAGGGAAATAGAACCAATGGGTTATATATAAATATAACCAATATTTATACATATATAAAACTATATATTTATATTTATATTTATATTTATATTTATATTTATATTTATATTTATATTTATATTTATATTTATATTTATATTTATATTTATATTATTTAGGGGAATTCATGCTAAGGCCCTAGCAGATACAAGGATAGAGGCTAGAAAATCCCGAGTCTGCAACTCAAGTCCTAAGGCCCTCTGCTGGCAGAAATGCCTCTTGCTTGTGGGAGGTCAACCTTGTTTGATTTAGGCTTTCACCTGATTAGATGAGGCCCATCACATTACAGGGAGCAATCTACTTTACTCAAAGTTCATCAACTTAAATGGTCTCATCACAAAACACCTCACAGAAACATTCAGAATATTTTACCAAATCTGATGCTGTGTTCCAGCCAAGTTGACACATAAATGTAGCTCTCATACCTGTCATTCAGAAACATATTATCATGTCTCCCCAACCATTGTTCTTCTTTGCCCAGAATCCTATTCCTTGCAACCGAGATTTAACTTTATAGATTTTGTTAGCTGATGACAACAGGTTATAAAATAGACATTCTGACTACCAATTGAAATTCATATAAAATACATTTAATAGGAAGGATGTAAGTTTTATTTTTAATCTTTGTGGGTACTAGTCAGGCACTTTTGATTTTCAGAAGATTTTAATTCATTATAAAAATAAATTGGAAGACTTTTCATAGTTGGCTTTTCTAATAATTTGGCCACAAGTAACTTCTTTAGTTTAAAATTGACTATCCTTCTCCAGCAAACATTAGTGTCCACTTAAAAGCTATTACAAAGTCAGAAAATTTAACCTACAACATGTTTTCAATATGATGGGTATTTTTTGATGGCTAATTTAACATGTTTTTATTTCAAAATTAATGGGTTTTCTTAATGCTTTCTTTTAAGACACTTAAACTTATTTGTTGATTCATATTTATGATTTTGTATTTTTCATGTTATTTAATCTCTTTCACATAATGTCTATATTTTAAAATTGAGGATATTAGTGAATGTCTCTTAGGGAGGTTATGGGTATTAATATTAGAAACAAATAGCATAGTACTTTGAACAAAAAAATGCTATGTTTTTATTTCTTCAACACAGGATATTTTCTCCTTGCAGAAACTCGTTTATTTTTCTTGTTTTCTGGCATTTTCTTTCAGTTTCAAAATATCTCTCTAGGTCTTTAAAATGCTTATAGGTGGCAGGAATGTGATGATCATGATCAGTGGAAAAACTCAACTGTTTTTCTTTGAATTTGAAGAAATCATCGATCATGTTCTCTGTTATCTCCCCTAACCATAGTCCCTGAATGAATAAAACTCTCCACTCCTCCAGAAATTGAGACAAGGGATATCGTTATCTTTATGACTAATTCTTCATTTAATTCTAAAGATAGACATCAAACAAGTTAATTATTGTCAGTGCTTTGGACTAAGTCTATAGAGAGTTTAAATCTCTCCATATGACGCAGAAGCACAGTTATCAGCCTCTGATCCCAACAATGATCTTAGAAGGCAACCAAGATTAAAGATTAGACTCAAATGACTCTATTTTTTTCCTCAACAGCTATGATAGGTATTTACCTCTCAAATTTGACTGCATCTTGTCCTAGAAAACAAACTTATTTAGAAAATATTCCAACCCCAACTCACTTTATAGACTTAATTTTGGTGAAAGGGCACAGACTGGGCTTAAATTATTGCCAATCTTATTCTACCTGGTAACAACAACAACAACAAAAAATCATTTACCAAAGTAACTCTACTATTCATTGCTTCTATTGCCCTGCCTGACTCATAGTTGAACATAGTCACTCACAACACTTTTAAATTCAATTTAACCAACTGAACTAATGTTGTCTGTTGTAGGAATCAAAAGGTGTCCAAGAGTTAGGGATGTCCTCAAGTATCACAACATAGAATTAAAGAGGTTAAGATTTCAATGCTCCATGGAATTTTTAATTTTAAGGTATGTGAGGAAATTAAACCACAACAAAAATATACATAAATCTCTATTGCATTTTACATGTAAAAGTGGCCTAAACACTTAATAGAAATATAATGAGAGGAATGAAATTGGTTTCCATCTATGGTAGATAGAATATTGTCCCTCCAAAGATGTCTGTGTCACCATCCCCAGAACCTGTGAATATATTACCTTAAATAGCAAAAGAAACTTTGCCCTTTGAATATCTGGTTAAATCAAGGATCTTGAGGTGGAAAGATTATCCATGATTATTCTGGTTGGCCTAATGTAACTGCAGAAGGCTTTCTGAGAGGGTCAGAGTCGGAGAGCTAGTTGAAGGTGCTCTGTTGCTGGCTTCGAACAAGGAAGAAAAGGACACAAACCAATTCAGACCAACTCTAGAATATACAAAGGCAAGGAAATGATTCTCCTTTACAGCTTCCAGAAGGAAAGCAGTCCCACCGATACCTTGATTTTAGCCTAGTTAGTCTTCGGACCTACAGAACCTTCAGATAATAAATTTATGTTGTTCTAAGCCAGTAAGTTTATGTTAATTTATTGTAGAAGCAAGAGGAAACAAATACACCAATCAAGAAAAACTTCAGAGAACCTGGTGTAGGGGAGGAAAATTTTTACTCTAGACTTCAAGGTTCTTCTGGCTGGTCAAAGAATTACACTGACAGAAGATATATTAACAGGAGAAAAACAAATTTACTTGTGTATATATGGAGAGTCAACACAAACATGAAATTCCAAAGACAGACCAGCAAAATGAAGTATAAATGTCATCTTGAACTAAGGAGAAGGGCATAGGGGTCTGAGACTTTAGAGAGAAAAAAAAGCAATTCACAGGAATATGAAAAAGAGTAAATTTTTGGTAAACAAATGTTTTCTATGCCATACAGAAACAATGGGGCATAGAGAGGAATTTTAACAGATTTGTCTAAATTCCTCTCTGTCTACCATACATAGCTCTTCTTATACTGTAGTTCTCTATGGCGATATCTGTCTTTCTGGAGCTATTCCTCTATCTAAATTCTTTTAGGTATTTAGGGGGAAGGATAGTTTCTTCTTGAGTCTTGTGAGCCTTATTATTTTTTTTCAGCTTGAAATAATCCATATGCAAAGTGGCACATCTTGCAGCAACTAGTTCTGAATCCCAATACTGGCATTTAGGGTAAGCCTTCTATAAACAGAATGGAGGGGACAGTCTGCCACAAGGGTTGGAAAGAACCATAATTCTGCTATCAAAGGAGGATATGCTTAATAAATCCCAAACAATACAGTGTGAAAGATGGTGGAGACTGAGGGGAACTTGCAGAAAAAAAGTGTCTGATGTTCAGCATTTTTCATTTCCACTTATGTAGTGGAAAGTCAATGAACACTGGGATGCATACAGTCACCCACTCATACCCACACACTCACATATACACCCTCATACATGCAAACATATGCAAATTGTTGCATAATTTATATAATATCTTAATGAGTGAGTGGTAAAGTGAGTGAGAAGGTAAAAAGAACCTTGATCCTCCTTGCTATAATTACGTCATTTAGTAGTTGTAGTTACTTTTGTATCATTGTTATTGTTTCCATTTTATTTACCAAATGAACCCTTTTAGGCAATACTAATAATGAAAGGTGCCTGAAAATGGTGAACCAAATTCTAACAATTGCCTTCAATATCCTGGGACCATATGGGAAGGAAATAGGCAAAAGTCAAAATAGTTTATGTGTATACTATTGTTAAGGTTTTTCTTTTCCTGCTTTATGTTCCTCAAAAATAGGATGATGCTACCAAATACTCCCTCAGATGCTTATTTTATATATTAAAAGATACAATGCATTCATATCACCTAGGAGAAAAAAGAAGAGGAAAAAGAATGAGAGAAAGAAATTAAAAAAAACTAATATTCATTACATGTATATTAATGCTATGACTTATACTGTGTTATTTCTCAACAAAAACATTTTTGATAAAATTTGACTTTCTATATTCCTAGTAAACTTTCTCTTCTGAAGTCCTCTAGAAATGACAGAGTTGCTCATCAGGGAAATGTTGGTGTCTGTTACAAATAGATGTTTAATTTTATGGCTGAAACTTCATCCTAGTAAGCAAAAAAACAAAAAACAAAAAACAAAGTGAATTGTAAACAAAAAGTTGCAGACTTTTTCCATGAAAAGAGTTGATTCTGGGTCACTACAACTTTCTTATCCCTACCATATGTCGATTTAGAGAAAAAAAAAAGAACTTTCAAAATAAACTGAAATTACTTTCCATTGACAAAACTAAAATGACACATTTTAAAGTATGAATTCATAATTCTGTTGCAAACAACAACAAAGATAAACATTCCAAATTACTAGGGTTCTGAACAATCCAACATCATGGTTGAGTTAGCATTCTAAACTTTCCAAAAGAATGACCGACAAATTTCATCCAGGCTAGTTGAAACGTTTGCTTTTCATTTCATATAGGGATTCAAAAGGAACTGAGATTTAGCTGAAATGACCTAAAACAGAGAGAGTTCAGAAGAGACAACTTTGAATCTGCCTAAACATAAAATGTGACATGAGAGCAGGGGAAGTTCTAATTCTATTAAACACAGTGTCTTCAGTGGGAAAATTGAACTGGTCAAGACTCGTCAGATAGTATTAAGCCAAAGAAGATGGCTAATGGCATGTCACAGAGATCGATGTGTGGCCCACCTCTGCCCACCTGTGGGCATGGCTTCACATCACAGAGGACAGATGTGTAAATCACAGAAAATTGGAAAGGATAGTCAACGGCCGAGAGGAAGGGTTGAGAGGCAAGTTCCTTTAAAATGGCAATGCATTGCCACTCTGTGTGATTTTTCAGTTTATACCGAAGACTTTATAAAACAAAGGAGTCTAATATCCTATTTGCATACATGATTGTATTACAATGCTCCATTATGAAAACTGATTATATATTGACCTGTACTTTGTTTTCAGTTACTAAATTAATGCAATTTGCACATGGAAATACTAGATATTAACATATAGATCTTAGTTAGTCATTAACTCTTAAAAAGACACTACTATCAAATGAGTAATATTAGCTTCTACTATTTTTTAATTTTATTGTATCACTACATTTTTTTTGCATCATTATAACCTTATGATAACTTTTAAGGATGTCAACAGTACTCCTTCAGATGTGAAGACTGAATTTCAGGGAGCATGTCACTTGCTAATGTTGATGCTACTAAAATTATAGGGTTGAGATTCCAATCTGTTTATCTTATCTTGGGGTTTAGGGTTTTTGACAACTATATATAAATACATACACACATACACACAAACAGCCTATCCTGTATGTGTATGCATGCAGGTGTGTGCACGTCTATCTAACCTACCTGTCTCTACATACACTGTTGTTTCAAATTGTTCTTATATATCTCTTAGAATTGCCCCTCACTAGAGCCATTTGAGGAAGTGATAGGCGCTATTCTTCAGGTGAGACTAGAGTGGCCTTGGATGAGGAGAGCACTCAGGTAACAGGGAGAGTCAGAGAGAATGAAAAATCGCTAAGGTTTATTTCTACTATGAGAAGGTAAAAAGAACCAAGGTTGCAATTTAGAGCCCCATGTATCTTTCAAAGCATTCTAAGAGGCACATTTAGCCAAAGTGAGAAATTGATAAGGTATCTTACTGAAGTAGTCAGAATTTCCAGATTGAGGAAAATAAGTTTCTAAACCTATCTTCAGTCCTTCGGATATGCCAAAATCTCATCCTTTGCCACTGACACAAACCATTCTTTTTAGATACAAGGCAGTTTTCCTAAATGTGGTAGCAATTTTTTTTTCATGTAAGTGCTGTGTAAGTGTGCTTAGGTCTATGGATATATGTCAAGATAACTATTTCTGTAATACAGATGCATAAATTTTCTCTAATGTAGAGACTTTCTCCTGAATGGAGTCATGAGACAGAAAGACATTGAAACTCTGCATGTGATATCTTTGGGTTCAAATCCTAATTCTTTATGAGTATTATAATTTTCATTATGAAAACGAAGAGTGTTATATACCACTTAGGATTCCTATAGAAAAATGAAACATTAAAGTATATATAAAGCCTCACAATAACAGGTCTTATTAGGGCTTCAGGGTTTCTTTTTTTTCCTCCTCATACTCAGTCTTGTTCAGATCATGTGGGGGTTTCAGGTAATATATGGAAAGATATGTTTCTTGGTCCAGGAGCATGTAGCAGAAGATGATTAGTCATCATCCATAGGTGAATGAAATAACAATGTACATTGAATGTGTGCTGTCAGCAGTATATACCTTAAAGTACCTCTGACTCTATTATGAATTGAATTATTATGCAACAGCATCTATCTCCGTGCCTGAAACATCCTAGACAGGAAATATTTTGTAATTAAACCTACATCTGAACTTATTGGCCACATGCAATGTTGTGGGTATGTACAGCTTCTATCTATGGACACAAAGACAAAAACATCGTTCTTACTCTTAAGAACTCTAGAATATGGGGCCAGGGATAAGTGAGACTCAGCATGACAGTTAAATATATCATGTTAAGTATTAAAATAAAGATTAGTATCAAGTTCTTGAGGAACAATAAAACTTACCCTTTGATAATGTTTAGGTGGACTGTGTTATTCCTCAGAATCCTGCATTGCTCACAGGTTTGCTCAGGGTTAAAGGAAAAATTCAGACAAGATCATATGTAATTGTTTTCTCTGTATAGCTTTATGATTCCCATCTCTTACTCTTTCTCTCTACTTACTTTAAGCCAACATTTTGCTGTTCCTCAAACATGGCACACGTTCTTCTGCCTTAGGATCTTGGTAGTAGCTTGCTTCCCTGCCTAGACTACTCTTCCTTAGCTGTTCACGTGTTTTACCTCTTCATCTCCTTCAAGTCTGTGTCACATATCATCTTCTCAATGTGGCCATCTTATTGCTCACTTTGTTGAAAACTCTTACCTATCCAATCCCCTTCTTTCTTTCCCAATAGAATATAAGATTCACAAGGACAGGGATTTTTGTTTTTTCTGTTGAGGTGTTCTAAGCACATATAATGGCACCTAACACAAAGCTGACAGTGAATTAATATTTGTAGAATGAATTCAGCAACCACTTTTGATTGTGGAAGTTATATACGTCTTCATAGAGAGGACAAAAGTGATCAGGCTTCTGTGAATGGAAGATTAGCCAGTTGAAGAAAGACATGCTCTCAGGTAGAAAAAATAATGTGAGTATATGATGTCTTTGTTTGGATATTAGTAAATGCAAAGTTTTTAGGAGGACGGAGTGCAGCTAAAGCAAGATCAAACTGAAAAATTAATTCAATGTCTTATACATCAAGTTTGGGAGCTAAATTTTTATCTTAGGATATTTTATTAAGGGTTAAGCAGAAGAAGTAATATTAGATCCATCTTTAAGTGATACTTTTGTGACATTGCTAGAAAGATGACCATTTAAAAGAAAATGATGATTCAAAGTATAATAATGGTAAAAATAGAGAGAAGTTAGCAGAATTAAATAACATTTATGAGACAGGCTCAACAGAATTTGGCAAGTTAATGGATATAGGAACTAAAGGAAAGAAATGAATTGGAAAGAAATTGAGAAATGATATTTTTCTTGGCTAAAGAAGCTGGGTATCCAGTAATATGATTAGAGAACATACAAAATATAACATGAGCACCAGTAGATAACGGGTTCAATTTTACACGTGGAATAAGTAAAGCACACAGCAGAGTGATTGAAAAAGGTAATTTACGTAGAATTCTGAGGCTCAAGAGAAAGAGAAGTTGGAGAGACAACAAAGAATAATTTGTATACACATTGCAGATAGAGTCATGGGCATGGATACAATCAATGAACGAGAGATGGAATTGAGAAAATGATTAGGAGACATCTCTGGAGAATAATAAAGGTTCACAAGTAGAGCCTGCACCAGTACCATGGCAGGTCCATATAAAGGAGTCCTGGAAGGGCAGCCCGGGTGGCTCAGCGGTTTAGCACCGTCTTCAGCCCAGGGCCTGATCCTGGAGACCCAGGATTGAGTCCCACATTGGGCTCCCTACATGGAGCCTGCTTCTCCTTCTGCCTGTGTCTCTGCCTCTCTCTCTCTGTCTCTCTCTCTCTCTCATAAATAATTTTTTTTAAAGGAGTCATGGAAGAACAGAGGAAAGAATGTATATGCTAGTCTTTTAGAAAGTCTTTACAGAGGAGGTCCCAGAGGATTCAGAAAAGAAAGAGATTTTATTCAAAGAGCCTTTCCGATAAAGACATATACTTATACTTGTAAATATAATAACTTAGGAGTACTTATGGGTTATGGTTTTGGAAATAGACATTAAGACAAGAAAGTTAACTTGACTTATAAAACCGCCATAGAAACTGGCTACTGTCTTAAAAAAAAATGTCATTACTTTCCATTTTATATATGGAGCTTGTCACAAGCTTTAAAAGTAAGAGTGAAATAGTAATATTTATGTTCTGAAAAGGTATCTCAAAGCACTAGCTTTACGATTGATGCCTGGAAAGGGGAGTCAGGGAGACAAATTAGGATAGATAATAATAATTAAGGCAAGAAAGGGTGAGGATCTGAGCCCCAGCAATGGCAGGGGGAGGGAATAAGAAGAGGATACATCTGAGAAATGTTGGACTGAATAAGCACTACTCATAGGACTGAAAACATGAATTAATGTGGTAGGTAAGGGGAAGGAAGAATTGAAGATAGCTACAGCTTGGCCCAATGTTTGGATAAATGTTCTGTTTATTAATGTTGGGAAAAATACAATTTTTATTTTATTTGTAAAATAAAATGCCAACAAATCTAAGTTTGGATTGAACAGATACTTAGAGTTTTGAAATAGCAGTTTCCATCGGCTGGTATGAACTTGGGCAAGTCATAGGGATTAGGCGATTTTAAACTTAAATATTCTGACTTATAGCATGCAAGACATAGGTGGAAAGTTGCTATTTCTTTATTATGACACTCTAACATTTCATATTAGTGTAATTCTCATAAAATGATTTAAAACAAACTAAACTTTGTATAGATTGTTTTGGCTGTCAAAGCACTTCTCATGAAGTGGGAAATATAAGTTATCAAATTAAAAATAGTTTTTAATAATAAATTATCCCTAAAATCTTTACTCCAGGCTGTGATGGAGTGATACAAAATCTCTCACTCTGAATGACCATCCAACAGGTTTTGAAGACATCAGAAAACAAACCAAGATACAGGAGAAAAAGGATAATGTATTGAGGCAAATCCAATATTTGCCACTATTTGTATATGTTCTTTTTCTCTCTTAGTGCATTTCCTGATTCTCAGAGTTAGATACAGAAATAGAAAGTTGTACCTCGGGGCTCATAGCAGTCTTCCAGGGCTGGGAAAACACTCCTAAAATAAGAATGGAAGATTCTTAAGCCTTCTAGATCTTGAACAAAGATCCCTGAAAAAAAAGAAAAAGAAAAGAATCATAAAACGTCAACCTGTTATTTTGTTCAGTTTGATCACAAGTCATTTGCCACCTTATGAATTCAAGGAATAGGAGCTGAACATTTTTGTCAAAATCTGAGGTTTAGAAGTTAAAAAGCCTAAAAGAGTGCTCACAATACTGAAGAAGGAAAACAAACTCTAGGATCTGAGGGGACTCCACAAGCTCTGGCTGGAACTTGGCTTTCAGTGTAAGTCCTAGAACAATTCTATTCTTGGACTAAGGTAAACAGGAAGTGCAAGAGCCTAAAACTCAACCTTGAATTAATTTACTAACTAATTGGATCATGACAATCAGGTTAAGCTCCAGTAGTCTACCAGACAAACAGAAGCTCAACCGTCTCTGAGGGAAGATGGCACCACTTATACGCTCGGTGCTTCTACATATACATTGTGGCATTTGATCAAAGATTCCCAGCCAAGAGAATTACGCTTTCTCTTATGATATAGGAAGTTGCAGGAGAATGTGCTCCTATCTTAACAACTGTGGTATTCTGGATTACCTACACAACCATGTTTGTAAATCCCAATAGAGAATTGAGAATGTGAAGAAATCTGAGAAAGTGTGGAGCCCATCCCAAGAGAGAGGAAACTCATGGCTGTTGTTACCCTTAATGGAGGAATGGAAAAAGGGAAAAAAAATACTATAGATGTGAGTTAAAAGAAGCAACACAAACACTTAAACTTTAATGAATTTTTAAAGTTCAAGGGTGAACTGACATGGCAATTTAGACTCTCTGAGAGCCACAGACAGAAAAGCCACTCTGCATTCTCCTGACAATTCTTTTCACCAAGTGCTTTTAGGAAAGAACAGGAGTAGGGAAGATACTGAGTGTCAGGCATAGGGTGTCTGGGGAGTTTCTTGCAGGCAGCTCTGCCCTCATATTTCTACCCTAACACCTGTGCCAGAGAAGGTGTCTCTTTCAGTTTTCATGCCACTTTCCTGCTATAGGAACACTGCCTCATTAGTGTAAGGGCTTGGGTTCCTCTAGGGTTTCCTTTTCTTCTATTGCTTTACTGCTACTCCTAAGTAGGCACTGAGATGATACCAGTGGCTGAGACAAACCATTCAGGCTTTAGAACCTAAGGCCTACCAAAGGAAGGCTCACAATTACACCCTCAAATCATTGGAAAACTAGTGAACTGCCCCTAAATAATGAAAAACAAAACCTGAACACAGAGCAACAAATTTACCAGTCTTCTACATAAGCAGCCTGACAAAAGAAGGTATGTGTCCTTTTCTGTACATAAAAGTTATTTCTATAAGCTGAACTATTGTTTTAACCCAATGTCCAGCATTCATCAACTAATACTAAAAAAAGGCACCTGGGTGTCTCAATTGCTTAAGTGTCTGACTCTTGATTTTGGCTTAGGTCATGATCTTGGGGTGGTGGCTTTGAGTTCCACATTTTGCTCTGTGTTCAGTATGGTGTCTGCTTGTCCTTCTCCCTCTGCTCCTCCTCTCTCTCTCTTTCTCTCTCTCTCTCTTTCTCTCTCTCATATAAATAATACATAAATACTTTAAAAGAGAAACAAGAGACGTTTAGCCAAGATCAGGCAATGAAGACTAGTTTTTCCAAAGATATGGGAAACGGGGTGATACCTATGGTTACCCAAACTTACTGCCTGTAGAAAGTTTCCAAGTCAAGGTGAAAGGAAGAAGAATTTAGGAAAAGGCAGTCAGGCTAAGAGTTGAGGAGATAAGGTTGTGAATCTGGGAAGGAAAAGGCAAATAGAGTTTGCAGGACAGAGTATTGGAGAGGAGAGAGCTGCCCAGAGATAGACTCCAGAGATCTGCAGAGGTCCTTCTTGTGTTCAGTTGAGTACTTGTAGTACACAAATTTAAGGAAACTAATGACAGCTAGCATAAAACCATCAAAAAGATTCAGAAGGAACAATGCCCAGAGACTTCATGGTACCAGGAATAAAGTCTTCTCCTGTCAGTTGGAGTGAAAACCTCATAATTTATAGGACATCAAATGGAGTATAGCAAAGGGTCACATCTCAGCCGTGAGTGAAAACTAACTCTAGAGTAAACACTGACATCACTTAAGCTTGAAAACAGAACTCAGAGGATCAGACTATTCTAAGTCACTTCGCCATATCCAAGAATACATGACACATGATAAAAAGTACAATCTGGACAATTGAAACTGTCCAAGACCTGACACAAATGATATAACTAGCTAAATAATGTAATTAAAAGATTATAAACTATATTCCATATGCTTGAGAAACTAGAGGAACAATTGGATTTGTTACCTGAAGGCATAAAAAATAGACCCTAATCAAAGTTAAGAGATTAAACCTATATTTGAAATGGAAAATGCATTGATTGCGATTATCAGCATATTAGATATCGCAAAAGATGAGAAAAATGGAAGACATAGCAAAATAATCTATTCAAAATGAAAAAAAAAGAATCGATGATAAAATGGAGTCATTAATACAAAATTAAAAGAGAATGGAAACAAATCTGAAAATAGAAAAGGAAGAAATAGTAGATTTAAACTCAATTATATTAATAATCACTTTAGATGTAAATGATTTAGAAATTCCATTTTAAGGGGCACCTGGCTGATGACTCAGTGGTTGAGCATCTGCCTTTGGTTCAGGTCATGATCCCAAGGTCCTGGGATCAAGTCCTGCTTCAGACACCCCTCAGGGAGCCTGCTTCTCCCTCTGCCTGTGTCTCTGCCTCTCTGTGTGTCTCTCTGAATAAATAAATAAAATTAAAAAAAAGATTTTAAAAGCAAAGTTTGTTAGATTTAAAAGGAGAAAGCAAGCCCTACCTATATGCTGTCTACCAAAAAGAAAAAAGAAAAAAAGAAAGAAAAACTCACTTTAAATATAAAAACAAATGGGCTGAAAGAGAAAGGATGGAAAAAGAGATACTATGATAGTATTAATTAAAAGAAAACCAAAGTAGTTATATTAACATCAGAGAAAATATATTTCAGAATAAAGAATATTGCCAGGAATAAATAGGGTTATTTCATTATCTACTTTTATCTATCTATCTATCTATCTATCTATCTATCTATCTATCTATCATTTACCTACTTAGCAATTGATTTATAAATTTTTCCATCAGTTTGCTCCATTAATTCAATGAGAAAAAGCTAGGCAATCTAATACAAAAGGCAAAAGTTTTTATCAAGCACCTTACCCAAGAGGATATCTAGCATCATTAGTCAGTACAGAAATGCAAAATAAAACATACATAGGTACATTATAGATCTATCAGAATGGCTAAAATTGAAACAAACAAAAAGGCTATACCCAACAGAAATATAATCAAATGTCTTTAGAATCAATACATATGAGATTGTTCATAGTAACTTGAACTAGAAACATCCCATAGAAAAGAGATGATGAACCCACGGCTATATTCTATGTGTTACAGCATTGATGAATATCAGAAATATAACTTTTAGGAAAAATATTCAAATCTATAGATAGTGTGTGACTCCATCGATATAAATTTTTGAGCAGGCAAAATTAATTTATGTTAAGGTGTCATAGACATAGTTTCCAGATTGTGATGACTGGAATGGAGTATAAATGAAGCTTTTGAGGTACTAGGAATGTACAAATTTGATCTGCATGTGACTGAACAAGTACATTCACTTTTTAAAAATTAGTTGACTTAATCATTTATGAGTTGTATACATTTTCTGGACATATGATTTATTACACCAAAATGTGTATTAAAAACAGATCTGAACAATACTCAGAATTAGATTTTCATAGAGAACGTCCCTGAATATTTTTATTTGATAGAATACACATTTTTTTCATAAAAAAACTGTAAAGGGTATATAAATTTAAGATCTAGACACACGTATTTGCCATTTTGTTTCTGAAAAATCAAATCCTTTAGGTGTAGTTTGTATGGCTTTAAAAAAATACAATGGCTCTTTTCTTAATAAGAAGCATTAGCACTGTGATATAGTAATTCAATATGAAAAAAGTATACAAAGAATTGAATGTCATAGGGGAAAGCTATATATGTCATTGCAAAGTATAAATCATATAATATACATCTAATCACCAAAAAAACTGCTTCAGTCTGCCCTCCCTCCATTAAACACTTTAATTTCAAACTGAATAGAAATACTCCAACTGAAAGAATAATTTTGCATTTGTACGCTTGGTGTTCTTTTTTCTCTTCTTTTTATTAACGGATGCATAGTTTGGGTCAAAACACTTTCTATCTTTTAAATTTGCACAAATTATTTTGGGTATCGCCAGAGTTAAAAACGCATGCCAACATTAAAAAGGGAGAGAGAGAGAGAAAGAGAGAGAGATAATGTTGCTGAATGTTTCATGATCAGCATTTCCAGTTCTGCTTGCGTGTAAATACAAATGACACCCTGTGTCTGATTATGGACTATGAGTCTTACACACTTGAACAGCCTTGGCTTCCTCATGCTAATTTCTGCCCTGTGTGAAGTCCCATAAATGTCACATCTGCCACACTGCCTTTCCCAGTCTAACATATGCTTTCAATGGAACTAAATATTCATCATTATCAAATGAGAAAATGTTTGTGGAAGTGCCTTGAAAACTATAAGCCACTAAAGAAATAGATATAATCCTCTGTTGTCACTGAAGGGTCTCTGGTTTTTGGCTTCGCAACTAGGACCACGGGGGAATTCTTGGAAGATAAAGGAATATTGTTTATTG
The DNA here is from genome assembly GCF_048418805.1 of Vulpes vulpes. Classification (NCBI taxonomy): domain Eukaryota; kingdom Metazoa; phylum Chordata; class Mammalia; order Carnivora; family Canidae; genus Vulpes; species Vulpes vulpes. The sequence goes on along the minus strand of NC_132791.1, from coordinate 188,976,717 downwards.
GGACATAAAACTCGCTTCACAAGTAATTCTCAATGACCAGGTGGGACAGAGCCATTTAAGGGGCTGAAGGGTGTCAGGGTGGGTCAATCTGTGACATTTGCTTTCTCCCTGGAGACTAAGGAAGTTTTGAGTAGAGAGGAGGAAAAACCCAAGGGAGACGATGGCTTTCTCTTCCATTACAGCCAGGAAATTTTGAGTATGGATTCTTATGAACTTTGTTCAGTGGGGCCTGTTCTCTGGGTCTTTGCTTAACGATAAAACCAAGATATATGTGGCAAAGTCATTAGGAAATGACTCAGACTTTATTGAACTCTGAACCCAGGAGATTATTAGCCTTAATTTTTCTAAGTAAGATCATTCCATTTAATCTGTTCTTCCTAAATGTAAACCTTCCCCTTCCCACCATCAACACCCTCCCCATTCCAACAAACAGAGATACTTAACACTCAGGAAGGAAGATGATCAGGCAATTAAGACATTTAGATATCATTAGGTGCTCAAACGGTTTCTTCCTGTTATTGCACACTTCCTATCTCAGTAGATGAAATATCTGAAAACAATCATTGCAAGGAAGAACTTTAAGTAAAATCAGATATAAGCAACTAAAATCTTGAGAAGCACTGAAGCTTCATGAATAATTCTTGAATAGCGTGGTGTGAATGCTGCCTTGCTCAACTCCGAGTCTTTCAAGATGTTAGTTTCATGTTTTATTTAAGCTCAACATAAATGTTAACGTGGTCCTCATCAGATTCCTTTTATCTAACTCCGAAGACGGATGTGTGGGTGTTATAATATGGGAAGAGGGCCTTGGGGATAGACTTTAAATGCCCATCCAGGTATTCTGCGAGGGGTCACAAATAAATTTATTTTCCAGGAACCAAGTGGTAAATTTGTCTGAGTGCACCACCGCGGCGGGCACAGCTGCTGATCAGTGTTAATTAGTCTTCTGTTGTCCAGTTTGCAATCTAGATATGTTTTATGGAGATATTACCGAGGAAACATCATTATATGTAATCTTTTCCTGAAAAGATTCAGCTCAGCAAGTGACCAATAAATTGTAGGTAATGCAAACATTAATCAAAGAGAATGTCACTAAAAGCTTACTATAGCAGAGTCACCATTGAGAAAGACAAGTAATCTGACTATTGGCCGATCTTCATTATAAACTGTTACTATTATGATTATTTTATGATTCTACAAGTCAATAGTCCTCACGGGGATATTTAAATCCCTGAGTTGCTTACAAATTAAGTTTTGGACCTCAAGTCATTTGTAAATCAATTAGCTGTTTGTTTCTCAGCTCAAAAATCTGCTTTGAGCTAAAGTGTTTTATTTGGTAATTAGGACCCCTGGCTATTCTGAATAGTATATTGCCATTAGATTTGAACATGAGCATGTGCAAAGGAGAAGATATTTTCATAGTGTCTATGGTTGTATCATTTTTACCAAAACATTATGCTATTAGTGTCATACGTTATTTAATAGAAACATGACAAGGACCATGCAGATTTTTATATGGCACTTAAAAAAAAAAAAGCATGGAACTAATATCTGGGAAGACTTCACCTTTATCAGTGAAGCATTCACACTAATTGTCCTTAAATGATTTTTCCAGGATTTCCTGGAGTTGGAGTCACTGACTACCCTATTTGTATCAAGAAACTGGCTCCAGGGGCCTCTGGGCTGTTCTTCCCAGAATATAGTTCAGTAGGTCACACATGTAGGATGCTGACAAAGTAACTGGGCAGCCCCTGAAGTGAAACTCTTTATGTTGGGTGGGTGAAGGGATGCTCCTTGAGTCCAGAAACCAACTGTACTAACAATATATTGTAACTCAAAGCACCTCACTAGAATAGTTTGTTTAATAATTTTGCATACAAAAAGTCCTTTAGTCAGAAAATAGTTGTCTTCCAAGGGTTATTTACTTTGATCTAACCCATACATTTCAACAATGGCCAAATACTTGACTTCTTGTACCATGACTTACAATGTGGTTTTCATTAGATGGAACTTTATAAGACTGCTAAAGGATTTGGAATCCAATATGCCAAAAGAGACCATCTGCCTATATATTTGAAGCCAATGAGACTGAATTTTTTGGTTTTTGTTCAATTATCATATGAAAATTGACCAATCTCTCTCTCCTTATGCCTCTTTATTGTACAAAGATGGATGGAAACCATAGTCTTATAGAAGGTAGGTGAATTTATCAGTCTAATGGTCTACATCCAAGTGCAAGGTGAGAAAAACTCTCCTTATTATCATTAAGAATAATAATAAATCATAATAGCTGCTAATATATACTGAGGGCTAACTTTGGACTCCATGGCATGATGAACGTTTCATGTACACACATCTAAGCATCACAACAACCATAGGAGTTTGTGACTGTGATAATTCAGATTTCCCAAATGAGCCAACTCAGGTATAGAGAAATCAAGTAATCTGTCCAAGGTCGCATAAGTAGAAGTTGTAGGTTTGAAATTACGGACATCTCACTCCAGTGCCATAGTCAAGCGTTTAAACTGTTCCTGTATTGCCTCACTTTGCTGCAGAGCCCACATAGAATAATATTAGAATTCCCTCTGAAAATAGCTGAGGTATTTGAAACTGTTCGTCATCAGTAGTGGGGTCAGTAAAATGTTCAAGGTATCATAGTTGAAGTTTTCTTTGAGTATGTACTTGATTTGTGGGTCATTGAGGTCACAGAATAGAACAAAATGGGAGGGCTGACACTCAGAAACAGGAGATCTCTCTCCTCGTTTCTACTCTGGCTAGTTATGTGAACTTAAGCAATTCCCTTGACCTCCTTGGACTGCAGCATCCTCATCTTTAAAAATGAAGAGACCAGACTAAATTATGTCTAATTCCTTTCCAGCTCTGACCTTTTGTTTCGAAAAAACCATATCCTTTACATTCACAAAGGGACAATGATATGAAAAAAATAGTAATAAAAATAAACGTGCGTAAATACGCTTAAAGATTTTGCTAAAACCTTCTACTCCATAGACAGCATCTCCATTGCATTGTCTGAAGTATCATCATGCATTTTTCCCCTCAGCCCTGTTTGACACATGCTAATTAGAAGAAAAATGCCTTCCTAAGTGAAGGGGGCCTCTTCATCTTCCAGTGCACCATATGACTCCTGGGCTCAAAGACACATTTTACGGGCATTTTTTAATATGCTACTGTTTTAACCTACTGACCTTGTCTTGGGCACTTTATTTTCTGTCTTCAGCTTCAATATTCATTAGTAACCCTGTGACAAAAGGAATATGAATGACATTAGGAAGTTGAGCCCTACTAGGGCTAACTAAATGATGCTAGTGCTTACACATGGTAATGGAGCATAGCTATTTGATGTTTCCGTACGAAGGGCCGATTTCAAATGACTGCAGAAGTATGCAGAGACTTTTCATGTGAACAGCACATGGAGAGGCAAATACATTTTTAAAAATAACAATAAAGGCAGAATTTAGTTCCCCATCCCAAGTTAAAACTTCATTATGTGTCAAATATATTATTTGGGGCTGGTATGGAGCATGACATACTAAATGCTCTGACCGTTGTAGCATATGCATAGATAATACATGGCTCATACAACTTTCATAAGGCCTCTCTGCTGATTCTCTCCTAATATCTCTCTAAAGACATTTGTGGTATCATTCTTCATTTATTTTGCATGCTGCTTTCACCCATTGTGGATAAACATGAATAAAAAATTCTGGAGGTATGAACAGTTATCTTTGCTGATGCTGGGTGAGGTTTTAATAAAATATACATGACATCAGTGTCCGGGCATGTATCTGTGAATCACATAGCAGTGAAGAAATCCAGAGATAATTATGATCTTTTATGGTGATGGAGAAATTAGCACCTCAGTAATATGCGATGTAAAGTAGTGTGGACAGAGTCTCCTCTTCGCCCTTGAAACATTTGACATGAATGCAAATGGCTAGCACATGTGATTCTAATTTGAAGAACCTATTCAGGAATGTTAAGAGATGCACAAGATAGAAAGAAAAGCATTCATATAATTTACTAGAAAAATTCTCAAGTCAGTTAATAATTGCTGGCTAGTCATCTTCCATCTGAGAACAAAAGACCTCAAAAAGCAAAGTCTGGACCACGTGGCTTACAAAAGCGATTCCTTCGTTCTCCTCCACTTCACCAGTGTTCCTCAGCCCTGCATGAAAAGCAAACTCTTCATGTACCATGAACTACGTTTTCTTAGTTTTTTTGTGTCTTCCTTAGGTTCCTTAAATTTATAAAGCTAAATTAAATGCATACCTATAATTTTTGGCTTTAGAAAAACAGGCCATTTCCAAGATCAGTCAATTCCAGTTTGATCTAACAGGAAGGTACCAGAATCATTAAAGCCAGGCCGTGCTTTATAGCACTTAGGAGACCAGGAGTAATTCTTTGCCTTTGAAAAAGAGATCAATGCATCATAACATGTGAAGAGATATATACTATTATCTTAACTGTGGTTGCTTTTGTGTAATCAGTGATTTGTTTTCATATTTCTAAATTTTATGCATTTTTAAATACAATTTTTTTATTACAAAGTAACAAAAATAATGAAGTTCTTAAAAACAAGCTAACAAAATTCCTGGCAGCTGTATGGCAGTAACTATACCTCTCCTTCATTTCTCAACTCTAAACACTGTCAGTGAGTAAATGCTACGCTATTCATTTACATATATAACATGACCATATTTGGGATGTCCTATACTCCAGAAACTGAAAGGTGTTGTGTGTGAATTGACTTGAAACCATATGGTATTTCTGCAAAATAGGCATGATTTCTGTATCATAGGTGAAGAAACGACGATCCAGAGACTTTATGTAACTTGTAAGCAGCAGTACTACTTGACCTATTAAAATTTGTATGAGATCATTTTCAACATTCTTTGTTTTCTTGGAGGACACCCAAGACCATACTCCACTGACATATTCTTCTATGGGCGGCTCTAGGCCATAGCGTGGCTGGTAATACCAAGGTCACTTTTGTAGTCAGCTTTTACACCAGGTGAAGCTTTGTAAAGCTTAGTTGAAATGTAATTATACCTTTTTCTATTTCTTAAACACTTTTATGCTGAAAGCTGTTAATTCAGGTCAACCATATGATTTGGGCAGAGGGCATACTATTGAAGAATTCCGATTATCTGGTTTTTGTTGACTACCTCATAAAAGAGAAGACTTTTATTTGTTTAAATCAATGCATCCCTTTTATTAGATCAATTCTATCTCTTGTAACTTTGATATTTTATCCTTACCGTTACTGTCTGGAATCACATAAATGTCTTTGTGGGGAAAAAAATACTTTGTTCTATTTGAGTATTTAAATGTTCTAACCATGACCCTCACCAGCTCAGATGCTCTCAGGATATTTAACCTGGAGATCAGCAGACACGAGTTATTGTATTGATTCCTAATAAGTTGTAGTTTCCACACCTCCTCGCCCTCTTATTAGCAGTCAAGGTTGAGCTTTACGTAGGCTTGGAGGTTGAGCTGATTGGCTTGAAGTCCTAGCTCTCCCACTAAAGCTCTGTGACGTGGGAAAGAAGCTTCCCTCCATGTGCTTCCACTGCTTCACTGTAGAAGAGGATGAAACTCTGGAACTTGCCTCACAGAGCTGTTCATCTAATTAACACAAGACTTACTCGAGGCATGTGGTACGTGCTCAGGATGGGGTTAGCATGCTTATTGTTGTTATTTGTAGTGGCAGCCACAAATTTTCTTGATTGGCAAACCAACATAAAGCCTACAACCTTTGAAAATGTAACAGCTCTTCTCATCTTAGAGTGTTCTGTTCTTTCTATAGACCCATCTTGAACGGGGAGCCCCATGTATTTTGAGGAAGAAGACCAGAATTGAATCAGGTATCTATTCCCTATCCCCTCTGTCCGGAGCCTTCTGTACCTCATAAGATGAGAGCAATTTTACACAATGTGGTGCAGTTTCCTGTCTCTGCTATTCTTATTTGACTGTGAGCCCCTCTAGAGTTGAGATTGTATCTTTTTCTCTATTTCCAGCAGGAGATACGTATTATATCTACCAAAATTTTTTGGGTAAATGTGATATTACTACAAAAATCAAATCTGGGATAATCAGAAGAGGAAAGTAAGACAGTCGCCTTCTTTGATTTTCGTTCTGTTCTTCTCTTTATGCAACCGAACAACCGTTTAGTTTAATTTTTAGTCAGATGACTCTGGCAACAACTAAAACACCTAAGTCCTATGTCTTTACAAAGTCTGGACCCAATCAAAGCAGTTAAGAGTAAAACGGTGATTCATACAATATCAGGATCAATCATATCACCTGGAATCTTAGTTCTTGAACAAAAATAATCCAAAATATGTTTCTGTTGTTGATATTTGTGATGACAAAAAAAGTTAAGTTGTAGGAATTATAACTTTTTAAAAATGAATGTTATTTATTTATTTATTCATGACAGACATAGGGAGAGAGGCAGAGGGAGAAGCAGGCTCCCTGCAGGGAGTCTGATGCGGGTCTCGATCTCAGGACCCCGGGGTCACACCCTGAGCCAAAGGCAGACAGTCAACCGTTGAGCCACCCAGGCGTCCCAGAATTATAATTTTTATTTTAGGGGTCATTCAGTTGTGCAGAAGGGACACTGCAGGTTATGCTATAGAATGATTCAAGGAACAAATGGGAGATTAGAGCACATACATCAGATATATTAAGCGGAGTATAAGCAACTCTAAGCCCCCTCCTGAAAATCCTAGCGTATAATATGAAATCATGATCAATTTAAATGGCTCTAATTAGGCTTTTTTCTAAGCCCTTTGAACTGGATGATTATTAATGAAGATAGAGACCTAGATGAACTGAGTCATTGCAGTCATAGAAGAACATGTTTTATAATAACCCTCATTAAAAAAAAAAAAACCCTTGCCTTGATGGCCCTCTAGCTATCACCCCAATTCTCTTTGACCCTTTCTGGCCAAATGCTCAAAAAAAAAAAAAAAAAGCCTAAACCTAACCGCTTTTCCATCCTTCATGCCCTGTTATTTATTCAATACACTCCTATTAGTCTTTTGGCTTCCACGGTGTCGTTGACTAGATCGCTGGATTTTCATCTACGTTAGTTCACTGGTAGTTAAGGGCTTCATCTCACTAGAACAAAACAGCATTAGTTACTTGCCTCTTCTTCCTGAATCACTTTGGTATTTGGCTTCTGAGGCTCTTCGGTCCTCTTTCTTCCTGCCTCTCGGGCTGTTCCTTCTTGAGTTCTTTTGCTGGTTCTTTCTACCTTACTCCTGATGTTTAAGTGGTGGAATGAACCAAGGGTCAATCTTTGCCTCTCTTCTTGAAGTAAATTCTCTGTTCTCACCTTTAGCCTCTCGCATCTCCTGAAGGCTACCTCTCCAGGGAACTACTCTGTATCTCCTCTTACTGACAAGTTACACTCCTCATGTACCCTCCCCAGAACTTCTGATTGCTTACTGCCCTGAGCTGATCACCCCGCAGTGTTCTCTCACCTCAATAAATGTCACAGCTATTCAGACCAAACCTTGTATCAGTCTAATTTCCACTTTTCCTCACTACTCATAGTCAGGGCATCGGCGTTTTATTGCTTTTACTTTCAAGATATATCTTAATCCAACCTCTTCACATGTACAGCTATCAAGCCACCTTTCTGTCTTGTAGACAGTCATGGTTTCTCTTGCCATCCATGGTTCCCTTTTTCCTGTTTTTATTTATTTTTTCCTACACAACACAGTGGCCTCTCTTTAGTCCTAAAGAAGATCAAGTCACTCCAGAGAATTTCCGTAAGACCCCACACATCTATTCCTCACCATCCCTACAGGAACCCCTGCGGCCTTTGCTCTATTTCGGGTTCATCACTTACCACAGTCCTTCCTGCCTCTTCAGGATTCTTGTACTCAGGAGATGAGACAAGCTTGCCTGGAAGAACCTGGCTCAGGTCCTTATTTCCGTGGCTCCCTTCCTTCGTCTGTCACACTTACCTGCCCCTGCGGGGTGAGGCCATTCCAGGCACCCTGCATGGAAGTGTCCACTCTTCCTTTCCACACCTGCTTCATCTTCCTCCATAGCCTTCAACAGTAAATGGTTGTCCTTACCTGATGCTTCCTGACCTACGTTGTACGAACTAGACCTTAAACACTGTAAGAAAGGCTGTTTATGGGGCACCTGGGTGTCACAGTGGTTGAGCATCTGCCTTCCGCTCAGGGCGTGATCCAGGAGTCCCAGGATCAAGTCCCACATTGAGCTCCTGACACGGGAAGCCCACTTCTCCCTTTGCCTATGTCTCTGTCTCTCGTGTCTCTCATGAATGAATAAATAAAATATTTTTAAAAAGGAAAGGCTGTTTATTATTTTTGTTTTGTTTTGTTTGCTGCTATATCATCAGCCCCTTAAAAAATGTAGGGGTTTAACAAATATTTACTATATCAATTTGATTCATTTTGGATTGAGCACTTGTTAATGTAAAAGCCAATAATTCTATTAATTTCAGACAGAAATGCTGTAACCCTCTACATCTATTTTAAAGTAAAAAAAAAAATAACGCCATAGGAGTTCTATTATTCTAGACGTGTAGTCTCTTATTTGCTTTTCAACACGTTGAAGCAATTTTAGCAGGTCAGGGACACACTCTGTTCCTCTTCGCACACTGGAAAAACACCTGCTACTTATACCTTGTCTCTGTGGGGTGGCTTTTTAGACCGTCTCATCCTGACAGAAAGAGAGCAACTTCCAGGCTGAGTTGCCTGAATAATGAGAATAACTGGTTTCAATGTCTTTTGGGAAAAGAATTTTCAAATATTTTAGAAAATTTCCATTAACACATAAAAGAGAGGGTTTGGCGACTGGTCCTCAGGTTTATAAGATACTCGGTCAAGTGGGATATCTGTATCATCATATACTCCAATTTGAAACGTCATCATTTATAAATATATATGCTTGCATATGATATACTTAGTAATACTATTGCCTTGAGAACTGGTAAATGCCTTATCTCCCTGGTAAAGGAGAACTCTAGCGCTATAGGAATGCCTGTGAATTTAAAGAAGAAATAGACAGGTAGATAGGTAGATAGAGATACAGATATATCCATGAGTTAAAAAATTCTTTACAGCCCCCACTATTTTATTGTATTAACTTAATAGCAAAATAGCCTCTAGATTTAAAGCTCAAATTCTAAATGCCATCCAATTATAAACATTGCTATTACTTAAGCCAGTGAAATGTTTGATATTAGATATTAACTTGGTACAAAATAAGGTACTTTAAGTGATGAAAAAGCCCATCTTTGAAAAGGAAATGTTGTGTAGATTAATGAAATTATGTGAGAGGTACTTTAGTCTCCTCAGAAAGATATTAAAAGGAAAATACATATTATTAACTGATTTAGAAACAGCTAAAATGGAACTTCTTAAATGGTAATTGCTGTTTTAAAATGCTTAAAGGACTCCAGGCACATCGAATAAGAGCAGATGAATCTTAGCGTGGACATGCCCCCCTCGTAAGCAGTTAGTGGCAAGGCGTCCCATTCGCTGTTTCCGGGGACAATCCTTGCAGACCTCACTTTCCGAGACCATATGACCCGGGTTTTCACCACACCACGGCCTTGCATGGCCTGTTTGTGAGAGTAGGTGCTGGCACACCTGGACGGTGGGCACCTGTGTGGGGACCGTGGAGGCCATTTCCTCCAGCACACAGGTTATTAGCAGTTTTGAGAGAAAACTAATGTGTGTATATATATATATTGAGACTAGCATGGCTGTATTATGGGTAGAATATAAAATTTACATGGATTTCTTAAATAAATCCAAAGACTTAAAATAAATTTCGCTCTTCTAGTTGGGAGCCCCTGGAGTTCTCATTCACTCCTTTTTGCTGTTAGAATAATTCAGTGGGAGAGCTTGTGAAGCGGCGCATCACCCACTCTTTGATAGTCTACATTAAATAAAAATGAATTTCTGTCAAGATGGCAGCTACGCACATTCTATAGAAACTTGCTCCTTCCTCCTTCCTCAGAGCCAGCTCTGGTCAGGAGAACTTGGTATTCTGGGCTCCCCCACTCCTCTTCTCTCCTCGCCTCTTCTCTCCCTCCCTATTGCTCCATGTTCTCCCTTCCTCCTTCCCTCTGTCCCTGTCCTTCTCCTATTTTCTCACTTGTGTTTTCTTCCTTTCCGCCTTCAAACAATTACTGGCTATGTCATATCTCAGGCACCGTGTTTATTGAACTTTGCCTTAAATTCCGAGATAAAATGATCTATATTTTATTCATAACTGTAGTTATACTACTGGTGTCTTATATAATGTGTAGCATATAGTAGATGCTCAATAAATATTTATGAATAAACAAAAGAGAGAATACATACATAAATGCACTACAGGGGGAGCATAAAGAAATTATTTTATGCATGAGTTTCATTTGATCCTGTCATTTGAGACTTAAATTCATTGATAAGTGGGGGAAAAGGAGCAGCTAACGTGGTATGGAAGTGACATGCTGCTCTTTCCCAGGAAGCATAGTGGTGTTGGATCTTTGTCTTAGTCTTGAGTCAAATCTGTTGAGAGTAAAAGAAGGACCATGGCCTGCAGGGGGAAGAGCACATTCTGAGAAGGGCTCAACAGATGATTAAGCCTCAGTTCAGTGTGGCTGATGGTGCAAAGGAGATAAGGGCTTGAGAGTAAGGGCAGGATGATTGGTAGAGATAGTGGAAAACGTGTTGTACACCTGAAACTACTGGAACATCATATGTCAACTATACTTCAGTTAAAATATACGTTGAGAAACAGAACAAATGACCTTGTGTACCATCTCAAATCTTTTACATTCTTAAAAAAGATTGGAAAACCTGAGCTATTAAGTTAGGGGTGAATGGGGATCCCTGGGTGGCGCAGCGGTTTGGCGCCTGCCTTTGGCCCAGGGCGCGATCCTGGAGACCCGGGATCGAATCCCACGTCGGGCTCCCGGTGCATGGAGCCTGCTTCTCCCTCTGCCTGTGTCTCTGCCTCTCTCTCTCTCTCTCTCTCTCTGTGTGTGATTATCATAAATAAATAAAAATTAAAAAAAAAAAGTTAGGGGTGAATAAAAGATGCCCTTATAAATTATTAAACTCGAAGAATCCTTAAATGGAGAAATGTCTACTCACCTCCACAGGTTGATGGGAGATTTTATTCCTTTGTACCTATGCAGCCACATGGTTTATTTATTCCTTTGTTTGCTGAATATTTATTTAGTGCCTATTGTTTATGCTACTTTGTGTTACAGTAATTAATGAATTCAAGAAAAACAAAAGTATGGATGTGACTTTTTGTTCAGGGTTGACAATTCATCATTCTTGCTCCCTTGTTTTCTCTACTGGTGTTTCAGATTTTCTTCCATTAAAATACTCACCACTCCCTGGAACGTTCTCCTCGGCTTCATCCTGTGCTTTTACAACTGAGTAGTGGTTCTTGGAGAACTTTCACACGGAGATCATGGCGAGAATTCTAGAGAAAAGAGAATGTTTCCCATTTACCTCTCCAAAGACTTGTGTGAGGAGACATTTTGCCATATTGTCAAATTTGCCATTTAATTTTAGCCCACTGTTTGTATTTTTCTCGGACATACTAACAATATCAAGTGTTGGTGCCAAATAACACGCTGTTTAAAGTTTTGCATGTCTCTTGCTGGATTGTTTTAACTAAATCGGTTTTACATTTTTCTCACTTTTTAAATTTTCTGCAATATTTTCTTTGTGTTTGGGAAATGGAGAATAAAGAAACACCAAAAAGCATCAAACCCATAAATCCAAGCTACTTTACAGAATGGCATACTTTCCTTCTCCCGATAAGCTCTGCAAAGAACACACTAAAAACCTCTCCTTTTTTTCAAGCCATGTGTTTACAATTATTCTAAAATAAATACTCTGTTTTCCTTCCTTTACTGCAAGGTCCTTCATGTAGATTCCATGTATTATCCTTTCTGCCCCTAGCATGTAGCATGATACTTGACAAACATAGGCTCTCAGTAAAATTTGCTCATATGAACTGTACGGTCTTAAGGAATGAGAAAGTGGTTTGGATTTATCTAATGCTTCTAACTCCACATTACACATAATTTTTTTTCACAAGTTTCATGGAACTTTTCTAGTACCTTCATGGGGGAACAATGGACAAAGAAATATTGTCAGACAAGAGTGGTAGCTGGTTTTTGAAGAAATCTTAAGCTGAAACGCGAATGCACATATACTACATTTTAGGAAACAATGACAAATTAAAATATTTCTTTCTGTTATACTAATAAGTCACTTTTTAAAATACAGTTTCAAGGAATGTCTCCTTTTAACTCTCATATACATTCCAATCCTTCAAAGCACCCCAACCATATTACATCTGCCTCTGCGTCCCAGTGGATATTCTGGGATATGAATTTTGGGAATGAGTATTGACTAGAGTTACTCCCGCACCTTCCATGCATTTTGCAATGAGAGAAATGTTGCATATCCTTGCTCTCCAATATGGTAGCTACTAACCCCACGTGGTTACTGAGTACTTAAAATGTGCTTAAGTGTAAGTGAGGAATGAAATTTTTAATTTAATTTAATTTTAGTTAATGAAAATTAAAATTTAAGTAGTCATATATGGCAAATGTCTACCTTATTAATCAGTGCAGTGGAAATTCCTTGAATAATATAAAGTATGTGATCCTGTGAGGGCAGGTTATAATAATAATCTATCCATTGTGATACCCTGTCATTGAAAGCAACATCATGAGGATGTCAATGAGAAACCATCTCTTTTGTTTTTGTTTTTTGCAAGTTCTAATGTAGTAGGAAGAATTTTGAGTAATAAATTAGAATAACAAAATTCTAGTTCTGTGTGTTCTTGATGGAATTTATTTTATTTGTATAGAAGACATAGTACTCTACCTGAATTTCTTACAGGGCCTTTATGATGATAATGTTTACATTTTAAAAATTATTAAGCCCCTGATAATTGCTAGATGTGAGGCAAACTGTTGGCTTGCAAAGGTAAATAAAATATGGTTTCTGGCCTCAAGTTAGAGTCCAGCTTTAGACTTCCTGTGACAATGTATTTAATATTTATAAGGTTCAATGGAAAGTAAAGTATTATTATTTTTTTCCGTTATTTAGCTTCTATACTAAAGGTCAGACTTCTAATAATATAAGATATTGGGAGGTGAAGCAATAACTATAAATGACAAAAGACTCAAAGTAGACATAGTTAAAAATCTGATGAGAGTTCATTGTGCTGCAGCTGACAAGGAAAGCCAACTGTTTGTGTGACATACATTTCAACATTTCAGTAATTAGAATTTCATGTGATGACATTACATGAGACATGTTAAAACTTTAGGAATTTTATGTGATTTTTGGAATAGTTCTAACAGTTACCCACACAGAATAACCTAAGAAGGTTTATCATTACTTGTCTGAAAATGTTCGCCTTGTAACTTAACATACCTAATAAGCCTAATTAGTAAAAAAACAAACAAACACAAAGAGGTTGGGACGAAAAAAAAAAAGAAAAAGACCAAATTGAGGAAAGCTAAATGTTGTAAGACCACAAGTATCTGCCAGAGAGTGGTATCAGGTAAGTGACAAGAGGAAGAGACTTTCTCTTTGATTGAAAGCGATAATAACAATGGGTATCTGACCGGGGCTTCAGGTGTATGAAGTGTGGTCACAATATATTGGCCCACACTTAAGGTATGAAATCGAAAACCCCAGGATCTTGGAAAACACGAAAAGGTAGAAAATGTAGAAGAAATGAAATTTGTAGGAAGAAAACAAGTGTGAAAGAGGGGTCAGCCTAGGAACAAGGAAGAATTAATGAAAAGCAGACGTGAGGGCGTGTGGGTGGCTCAGTCGGTGAGGCGTCGGCCTTGGGCTCAGGTCATGATCCCAGGTCCTGGGATGGAGCCCACGTTGGGCTCCCTGCTCAGCGGGGAGTCTGCTTCTCCCTCCCCGTCCCTCATGCCCCCCCCCTCAAATAAATACATTAAATCTTTTAAAAAACAAACAACAAAAAAAGCAGAAGGTAGGTGGAGGCATCTTTGTTTTCTTTTTTTCCATAAGACAAACAGAATACAGAGAAAACAGGAAATGGCTTCACAGGGGAGACCAGGGCCCTGCATGTTTAAGCAGCTACCAGCTGCATCCTTGGGATAAATCTGAACAATGGGGCATGCACATTTGTGAGATGATTGTGCTTACTGCAACCGTTTTAATAGAACGCTTCGTATTTTTGTTTTTTAAAGTATTTTCTCTATGCCAAAAAATGTGTTATGACTTTTTTTTACACATAATAACTACTTTAACATTTACAACTCAATGAATTACTAAGCATGATCATCTCTGTCTTACATGGGTTGATACTGGGTCACGAGAGGTTATGTAACCTACTATTAAGTGAGATGAAGTCTACTTCGTTTTAGATGATATGTGAACAATTATAAAGAAAAAGATTCTGGGACCCCTGGGTGGCTCAGTGGCTGAGCATCTGCCTTTGGCTCAGGTCATGATCCCTGGGTCCTGGGATCGAGTTCTGCATCAGGCTCCCGGCATGGAGCCTGCTTATCCCTCTGCCCGTGTCTCTGCCTCTCTCTCTCTTTGTGTGTCTCTCATGAATAAATAGATAAAATCTTAAAAAAAAAAAAAAGGAGAAAAAGAAAAAGATTTTCATTAAAAGCAAAATAAATGACCAAACACCTATTGCCAATCTTAAAGTTTGAAGTTTCACTTACTGAGCTACTGAGGCATCTAGTACAACTTTTTTTTTCCTTTATTTTTTTTTAACATTAACTGCTTAGTGATCATTGGATGAAAGATTAATGGTTTTCTTAGGAAACGTACTTGGCTTACGTGCTGGGCTATCAGATAGCCATAATATGTGGTTCCAGCTTTTGATGAGCTTCTAGAGAACTCTTTATCACTTTCCACTGATGCCCAAAATTCAATATATCTGATTAATCCAACTGAAATCCCCTTCCTCCAATTGATACTTTTTCCTCAATATTAACAATGAAGAGAATACCAAGACGCTCAAGCATTCTACCTCAAAACTCAATAGTAGTTAAGGATTTCTTACCTATTTATTACTACACATCTATGCGTCTACAATACTAGCCTCAGGAAGCAGACACCCGTTCCTTGATCCCCCAGCACTGAGACCAAGTGGTGTTGTAATAGGACCTTACACACTTTCCGGGGTCAGCAAACATTTTCTGTAAAGGGCTTATTTGTTTTTGGCTTTATTTTATGGCATATGTCTTAGGTATGCAACTTAGCCTTTGTGGTGAACGTACCATGGGCAGTACATGAACGAATGGCCATGACTGTATTACAGTAAAACTTTGTTTACAAAAACTCACTACCGGGTGATTAGATGTGTGGTTGTGATTGTCTGATCCCTGAGTACAAGTGTAGCATAGCGAGAGCTCACCCTTACCTATAACAAAAGTAACTGAATTTATGTTTCTGTGTCTCTGATCTATTTTTCGGTTGGGCATTTGAGGTATCTGAGAGTTCACTCATGCATGAGCTG
This sequence comes from Vulpes vulpes, assembly GCF_048418805.1. Taxonomy (NCBI): domain Eukaryota; kingdom Metazoa; phylum Chordata; class Mammalia; order Carnivora; family Canidae; genus Vulpes; species Vulpes vulpes. The sequence continues at coordinate 188,961,165 of NC_132791.1, read as the reverse complement.
GAGGCTAATGAGGTGGAGGCACTCATGTTTATGGGGAATCTAGGAGGATGGACACATTTCAGGAGCAGGGGTTGGGATGAGGACTGTCACTTCCTCACCTACTGTTCGGTTGATTCCTTCTTTAAAAACGTGTAAGGACTGTGGATTTTATTGAAGTAACTCATTGTTTCTTTTCATACAGTTTAGTTTATTGGCCTTTAAGAACTAGTTACAATTTCTAAGAAAAAGGTACATCTAAGAGGCTAGGAAAAATTGAAGATTCAACTCATTATACTTACAGGGGAAAAAAAAGAAGAAGAAAAGAATCATAGAAAGATGCTGATACCTGATGGCAGATAATGATATGTTACTGTATTCTGGATCAGTTAATTTCTCTGAAACTTCTTTCAACTATTTATATTCTCAGGCTCTAGGGAAAATAGAGGTATAGATGTGCTCCCTACTGGGTTAAATAGTACTTACTTTTATTTCTTATAATCTGACCTTTATCAAGACTGACAAGGGGGTGTTCGCGTTGCTTCAACAAGCCTCAGAATGCCAAATCTGTGTTCACTCACTTGAGTCCTCTTGTGATATGCTAGGCTATAATCATCCACCCTCTGAGCCATCATCATTCTGGTTAAAGATCAAATCCTCTTGTGACTAATCCCAGATTTCAGGGACTCTCAAGAAATGTTCCATCTAATTTGAGAATGGAGAGAAATTGTTCTGGAATGAAAAGACACAACCACTTAAAATACTATAGGATCCCCATTCCTTCAGGGTCTTCTGCAACAGGAACAAAGATCAGCCAATCACTTTTGTCATTAGAGGGAAAAACATTTATCAAACACCAGACACAATAACAAGTCCTAGGATAAAGTGTTGAATAAAGTAGACATTATTATACTCTCTTGGAACTTGAGGGTGAGTAGGGAAGAGGAAATAATCTAACATGCATACTTTGCTGTGGACACACCTGAACCATGCCTCCTGCCTTGTTTCTTATTATGGTGGGTGACACAGTGTGTCAGAAACTTCTATGAGGAAGGATGTTTAATCTGAGACCTGGAGGATGAGTCAGGATCACTAGACAAGGAATACGCAAGGACCTTCTAGTCAAACACAATAGCACAGGTCATGTTTTGAGATGAGAGAGAGAAAAAAAAAAGAAAGAGAGGAGGAGAACTATTATTGAGGTACAGACTGGATGAGAAAGGTCATATGGAAGCTCTTAAAGGTGAAAAGATGGGGCTGCAGAGATAAGAATTCTTCTAGGTTCTTATAGCCAGTGATTATAGAAAACCCCACTCCCTCAGCAGAGTTCTGAGCAGGAGAATGACATGCACAGAACTGCCTTTTGGAATGATCATGCTGAACTGCTGTTTAGATGAAGGAGTAGAAGAATAAAAATAGAAAGTAGGAAAAGCAGCTTGAAGACTCCCGCAGGAAGTCATTCGGGTTTGGCAAAGTCTTGACCAACTCTTGTAGGGGGCCCTGGAACAAATATTGAGCTCTGCCCATCGTAGTTGACCTTCACTGGGCCAAAATAACAGCATTTCCATGATGCTCCTCCAAGAAGCCTTGTCTTTCCCTCACCTTATTCCTTCTCCTTACTGAGGTACCATAAGGTTTTCAGGTCAGTGACTGTGAGGCATTCTTCGTTTTCCTCAAGTGTCAATCACAGGCAAACTCATGAGGTGGTTTTTCCACCCCCTTCTTCATCCCGTGTCCCTGCCAAAGATCATTAATGTGATCCTTTTGAGCAGTTTTATAGTTCAGTGCCGGTTTCCGAACAGAAAACTCCAGGCCATCTCCAGTGCATGTAGATTAAGACACAACTGCCTTCCCTTGCAAGTGGAAGTGCTTAAAAGTTGTTCATTGAAAGAATTAGACCGTTGTGTCTCGCTCTTCGTTCTCTGTCTACCTATTCAAGTCTTTTATCGTAAAATGTTACTCTGAGCTTCTCTAATCCTAGGTAGTGAGCTCCTTCAGGGAAAATACTTTTTCTGTCTTTATATCCCTGGTAACTACCAGCGATGAGAACTAGTTAGGATCTGATGATACGTATCAAAGGTAAACAGCAATAAGAGTAATAAGTCTATCTTCTCAGGCACTGTTTACACATATTGGCTTATCTATTCCTCTCAACAATTCCACAACTATTTATAGATTGGACAATTGCAGAGAAAAAATAGACTTTGATAAGATCCACACATCACAAATCAAAGAACTGCAATCAGGACACAGAGCTATTGCCTCCAAAGTTCACATTTTCTTGAATAGTGCCCACCAGGCATGAGGTGGCTAAGAGAAAGAGAGCAAGGAAGGCATGAAGGAAAGGAGAGATGGAGACCAAAAGACTAGAAGGAACACACTCACCTGAGCATATATATCACAATGAAATATAGAATAAAACAAAAAAAAACAGCTGGCTGAATAATTTGGGCAATACTTGAAAGGATGCAGGATACGTGTTACTGCAAAAATAAACAATTTTTTTTAAGGTGCTTTGTAATGCTGGAGGAGAGGACAGCCAATTGGAGTTTCGGTTTAAAAAATAAAATAAAAAGTAGGTAAATAAGGCAGAAATCTGAGAATTGAAATGGAATGGGTCTGGGGTATGAAATAAGGCCCTATTGTTTGAACTTGACCCATTCTAGGAAGGCAGTGAGGGCGCCTCATAAGAAAGACGGCACTATGGTCCATGGGATGAGAGAGGATTCAGCACTTGATAAAGCAAATTCTGAAATTGCTTCTACTCATGTTATCGTTCACTGCTGAGGACTTTGGTCTTATCGCTTCTAAAACATAAAAGAAGGCTAATTCATTTTAAAAGCAGTGTTCCATTTGTCCCTCTGCAGTCCACTCAGTGAGCTAATGTATTTAGAGAGCTTTTATCATGGAGCCAGCTTGATTTCTCCCTTCCTCATACTAAGTAAATTTCAGTGAATTAAATGACAAAAAGCCATCTGCTTTCTATAAATAAGCTCTTCTAATACCTGGCAAATCTTAAAAGTCAAGCTGACAATGAATTTCTGTATGATCAATGGTCCAAATTGTATAATTCATCTTCTGAGGAAGACTGGTCTTGTTGTGGTCAACAGGAAGAGTATGTATCCATGTTTCTGACTTGGAGGTCAACGTTTTATAGGAAATTCAATTTTACTGTTATAATCATTGCATACGCTGTTCCAACTGTCAGGATTTAATATCCTCTGCTGCCGTGTTAGGACAGCACCTACTCATCCTTATAGTCATCTCAAATACTCCTCCTTATGAAGCTGTTCTAGTTCATTAGCAGACAATTCATTAGTTTTCTGAAAATAGCAATAATGACTTATTGGTAATTGTTATCGTTTTTTAAAAGATTTTATTTATTTGATAGGGAGAGAGAGAGAGAGAGAAGCAGGCTCCATGCAGGGAGCCCGATGTGGGACTCAATCCTGGGTCTCCAGGATCACGCCCTGGGCTGCAGGCAGGTGCTAAACCTCTGAGCCACCTGGGCTGCCCATATTATTATCTTTTGATTATTAAGAACGGAACAAGTGCTAGCCACTTACATGCATCACTTGTATTCATTTCTCATGGCGACTCTTGGAGATAGATACACGTATTACCTTTAAATATCTAGATGAGGAAAATAAGGCATAAAAGACTTTAATAGTATCCTAAGACTCTGCAGCTATGCAATGACGGAATGAAGTTTGGGAGCATAGTAACCTGACATCCAAAATATTTTTGTTAATCATTATGCTATGAACATCCTAATGCAGCACTTTCCTTGTTATTTATATTTATGTACATGTCCATCTACCCCAAGAAAATAGGAATCCCTCAAGGGGAGAAGCCATGCATCACTCATTTTTGCTTTAGCACCCCTTAAGATAATGATTGGATCATAGTAGAAATTCAGGTAAACATTTCCGAGCCTCCTTGAGAGACTTATCATAGGCACATTGTAATTTGTTTAGAGGATTCTATGAATTATCCTGTGCTGAGGTTTTTAGAGTTGTTCCTGATACACTGGAAGTTTGTGATAAATATGTTAAGTACATAAAGAGGTTGAAACTAAGTCTTAGTAGAAGTATAATGATATTTCTGAGAAGATGATGACTTTGGACAATTAGAAGTTTAAATATGTTATCCCTCCTTCGAATATTTGCCTGGAAATGGAGCGAGAATTGATGGAATCTTCTATTTAGACCAAATTATATGTTAGTGGTCCAATAAAAGAAATTTTCTAGAAAGAGGAATCCTAGGAAACTGGTTTTCTATTTGATAACACACACAGTAGATATCACAGGGCAAGATAACAGGAGTCTGGAAATGTGCTGCCTGCGTCCTCAGAAATCATGGGTGTCTATTCTTCTGTCCTCCAGAGCCTTCAACAGGTTTGCGGTTGTGTCTGTGGCTGTCACCTGCCCTTCCTTTCTCTTCAACAAATATTTATTGAGTTTCTACTGTGTGCCAGGGAGTGTAGTGATCATTAGATAATGCCATAGTGGGAAACAGGAATGGCCCAGTCCTCATGACAATTAGAATCAGCCGTTACCCTTCTTGGAATATTTCTTGTTTTTTAAAATGTGTTAGTTTGCTTTTGTCCTTACTAAGGTTGTAGTATAAAAACTAAACATTCTAGGTGAATTTGACATAGTGACCAGAAATTAAAAATTTTCTGGGAACCACATTTCCTTACTTCAATCAGAGATCACATTAATCATAAGAATATCCTAGAAACTCCAATGTCTCTGTACCTTTTTATACACAGAAACACAAGTTCTCAGTCTTTTGATTTGGAGTTTGGAAAATGTGGTCTTTCTTGGGGGTGGGTGAGTTGCAAGATCTACAAGATGAATGAACCCCAAAGAAGAGTAAGTGAGGTGGTTAGATGTTCTCTGATCAAGACCTGCTCCCAGTAGTCAAGAGCTGGGAATATTCAGGACACCAAAATAATGTCTGATGAGAGATCCAAGGAGGGTGTTTTTAGAGATTAAAACACCAGGCAGGAAGCTCAAACCTTATATATACCCAAAGAAGACTCAGTGCATCAGCCACTTAGTACAAAATGTGCCACTGACATATTGTTTCTGGTCTTTCATGTATAATGTATAATTCACTTCTATACTCCATAGTCAATTGCCACATATTAAGAATGTCAATTAAAAAAAAAAAAGACCTGGGTTGATAGTAGGAATAGAGAGGAACAAGGAAATGGAAGGTGTAGTTTAAACATATAGGGTGGAAAGCCTGTTAATTTAAATTCCATTTTATTGAAAAAAAAATCCTGAATTAAAGTCAACAGAAGTCATCGAGCTGGCTCCTTATTCTCTACCATTCTCAACGTGTGCGCGTGTGTGTGGCACATCTGCAGGATCTCGTACAGGACAGACAAGTACATGTGGAATGAATGGGGAACATGAAATTATTTTCAAGAAAAGAAATCTTACTCAATTCATACGTTTTGTTTTCCCTTAGAATTTTTAAGAGATCTTTAGGAACCTGGAACTCTATGACATCATGGTGAGGAGTCAGAAAGGAAATTCAATTTGAGTTAAAAAAAAATATTCTCAGTGGAACAATTTTAACAAAGGGATAAAAGAGGGCTCAGGAGATAGCATAATGAGAAATAGTAATAACCCTTCCAGCAATCATGGCTCGATGGGTGAACATAATCTGAGATTAGAAGACCCACCAGGGAGCTGCAAAGTTACAGGACTGCTTGATGAAATAATTTAATACCTACCGGCTCCAATAAACAGTACGTACAAAAAAATGCTTGGTGACCTGGCAGTCCCGCTAACCCAGAGCACAAGGGAATCTGCTTAAGGCAATGATGGGTCTCATATTTCCCAAAGGTTTTCCAGGAAGACCCTCTTTATTCCTCTTACTGTTTGCTTCAGCTTTACTCTATGCCCAGAGTGTTAATCGGTCCCTGATGCCATTGTCTGAAATCTCAGGAATAGGATGTATTTGAAAATAACACAAGATAATACACAAAAATAAAACTAAACCAGACTATTACAATTAAAATCTCTAATTTGCACAGAACTTCTTACATTTCACCTTTTTTTTTAATGTCTGTTGATTTTCATAACAAATCGAGGAGGTTTGCAAGACAGATGTTGAAAATAATAGTAATAATAATAATAATAATAATATTTGTTGTAATAACAATGTTCTAACCAGCATTATTAGGTGTTTACCTAATGTCAGACTGCTTATGTATATGTTCATTTAATTATTTCAACCCTCAGGAGACACACAAGGGTGAGGACTTGAGGCTTTTGGAGGAGGATAAGTGACATGCCCGATGTACAGATATTTCATGCGAGAACCAGTGTTTGATCCAAGTTTTCTGTCTTTGGGCCAGTGCTCTTGACACTGCCTTGAGGACAGTGTAATGGTTAGTGTTCGCCCCCAGCTCACACGTCAGTCTAACTCAATCCCTCCTCTTCCTCCTCTTGCAATCTGCAGTGCCAGAGTCAGTTTTGTGCAAGCTGAGTAATGGGAGCAGGCAGCTATACTGACTGCCTGGACGTCTCCAGCCTAGAGCTCATCCCTTCTCCTTGGGGCCCGAGGCCCCAAGCATCACCATCTCATTTTCACACACCTCCTTCCGGGCAAACAGAAGCAAGACACACCATCTTCCACTTCATAAGCCAGATCTCTAGGACCCGCGGGGGAGGCAAGAGCTGCCAGAAGTAATCTTTGATTTATTTACATCAAAGCCCAAGATAAGCCGAGATAAACTTCACACCTGTCTCTCCCATCATGGGAAAGCGACCAAGCACAGAGCAAGAATGTAATTCCATTTTCGGTTGTTGGATGCCTCCTTGAAATACCAGCAATTGGGCCAATTAGCTCCAGTTGTTCAGATGGTATTAGAGTCCTATCTGGTAACCATCAGAGTGAAACCAGTAATTCATTTCACATGGGCCATCAGATAGGGATGCCTTTTAGTTACTGCCAACTTGGGGCATTTTTGAAATAGTGACCTCAAGATTTAAGCTGAAAAATTCCATTATCTATCCTCAAGCCAGCCAGAGCTGAATTTTTGAAATATCCTATTAAGTTTTCTGCTCTGATAAAAATTCAGAGGCCCTTTTCATATTAATCTCCCCATGGCAAATGAAATTTGCTGAGTGGTCGATTTAATTTGCTTCTATTTATGTATTACCGTATTTTGGGAAAAAAATAATAATTGCTCTCAGTAACACTTTTTCAGCATTACTAGAAAAACATCATAAAAATTTAAGTCCTTTCCCCCATTTATTTCATTGTTTAGACTCCACACAGTAAATAGCTTATTCTTCACCTTTCCATCACTCTGGCATTTTAATTAAAATATAATTACCATTCAGAGGCTATTAATGTGCAAGTTTCTGTAATTGTCTATGTCAAGTCATTAGGTATATTTTTTAAAAAAGAAGCTAAATATTCTAGAATATTCAATAAAAATATACTTCCTGTATATTTACTTAAGACAAGTACATGATGGTATATTTTATTATTTTATTATTTATTATTTCCCCAAGGCCACTTCCCCATTTTAATTATGTAATGAAATTGAGAAGGAGTATAAAAGAGAGAGAGTTCCCTGTGGAATTTGTAATAATGAAATATAAATGTTTTCGTTGTGGTAGATTTGTAGAAAATCTATAAGATCTTGAAATAAAAGAAAATTGATGGCTCATATTTCTATCAAAAATGAACAGGGAAAAATAAATGCCTTTTAATAATAGAAAAGAGACCAATGTTTCAAGCTCACATCCCCAGCTCCTCATACCCTTCCCGCACGCAACCTTTTGTCATGATTCGGAGCCTATACCAAATATTCTTACTTCGTTTTGGTAGATGGTTCTGGAACTTTGGAGGATTTTGTTTTTCAGTTTCACTTTGTTTTCCTGATTGAATTCAGGTAAGATGCTTTCAGCGTGGAAGGGATACCCAGGTGATGCTAAAACAGCATATAATGCCCTGATATTAGCAGCTTCTCTCAACAAAAGCTTGTTGAAGCTCACTCTACAGTCTCTTGTGGATTGGCCTGGGCTCGGCGTCAGGCCTTCCTACCCTGGAAGTCAGTCTGATGAAGCACCAGCCTTTCAAATGTTCCAGCTTGCCTTGGTGGGGGCTGACGCGGTAACAACTGAATCCTTGGGGTGGGCAGTGGCATATGTCACTCCTCCCTATAATGCACTGGACGAAACTACTCACATGGTTCTCTCCACTCCTCAGCACGCCATCCCTTGCGTGCCCCAAAGCAGAGACCTAGACATAGTTGGTGAACTTTACTAGTGACTCCCCAGGTAGTATTTGTCACATATTATTATAACAATGCAGCCACCAGCAGCAGCAGGATTATATTGCTTTATGCAAGACGTGAGATCAGAACCTTTATTTATCCCATGACCAAGATTGTGTTCAATGTACCCTCAACCTAACTGAACTTTAGAGAGGTTTCTTCTTGACTAGATATTACTTTATAAATTACTTTTTAAAAAAAAATATGTCATTTATTTATTTGAGTGAGAGAGAGAGAGAGAAAGAGAATGAGCAGTGAGGGGGGGGTACAGGGAGAGAGAGAGAGGAAACCAGACTCCCTACTGAACAGGAAGCCCAACTCAGGGCTCGATCTCAGCACCTGGAGATCATGAACTGAGTCGAAGGCAGATGCTTAACCAATTGAGCCACCCAGGTGCCCCTATAAATTACTTTTAATGTCTATTATACATTTTTCCTCTTTTACATGGAGCATGTGAAAAGGGAAAATGATATGAAGGATCAAAGCAAAGAGCGGCACATGGAAAGCTGCTCTGGTGGAAATAAGTATTCTTTTGCCTATTGGAAAAATAGCTGGAAACACCGGATGCCTGAAAATGTGGTCAGCTTGGCAAAGTCAGAGAAGTGGGCAGGGGGCTGATTGTATTAGAAATGTGGGTTAGCAGGATTTTACTTTAGAATATGAAAGCATTGGAAGGTTTTGAGGAGGATGGTGACATGACTGAATTTAATGAAATAATTATTACTCTGGTCATTGAGGAGAAATCATAGCCCGTGTCAAGAGCTGAATGAGACAGGGGCATGAGTTGCGAAGCTGTGTCATTGGACCAAGTAGGAGATGATGGTGGCTTGATTGGGGCACAGAGCCAGGGGGAAGTGGCCAGATTTAGAGCACCTTTCAGAGATGGAAATAACAGGATTTCCAAAGGGACTGGATATAGTGTGAGATTAAAAGACAAGAATCGAGATTAAATTCATTTTGCCTGAATTATGGTCTTATTTACCAAGATGCTAATAATTCAGGGATGAGCAATATGGAGCGATAAAAAGTCTGGGTTTGGATATATTAATTTGGGGAGATATATTAGCTTTAAGATAACTATTAAATGCCCATGATGAGATTTCAAATGGGAAGTTGAGTATTTAGTTTAAAGCTCAAGGGAGTCACCAGGATAGTAATGTTATTTAAGACCAAGAGGTTAAATGAGGCAATTTAAGAGGTTAATATAAAGGGAAAAGAAAATAGGTTTATTCTTGGTCTTATATTCCTCTATATCTCAAAGTGCTTTCCAAATACTTTGAAGTAATGATTAAATGAGATAATAAATGTGTACTTATTCAATCATTACAAAACACTAGAGGAAAAATAATGTTATTATCCATATTATACAGAGAAGAAAATTACAACTGAGAGAAATTAACTAAATTGAATCAGGTTGCGCAACCATTTTTAATGGCTGGGATGCAAAACCAGATGTGTATTCCTCAAAGCCTGCCCTATCCTGTGCTACCCAAGGAATCTTATATGACCGGTACCAGCATCACTGTTCTGAGAGCCGGGGCTTACATGGGTGGCTACGGAGGGTCTGTCCTCACTAGATAGCACAAAACACCTTCTGGGGAATCCTCCAGTGGGTAGATCCAAGATGATGCCTTGGTGTTCTTTCATTTCTCTGCATTTCTCACATCTCAAGACCTATTTCTGTATCCTTTATTAGAGCTATCCTCTCAGTTTGCTGAAATTGGCTCTTTTCTGTTATTCCTTTGATTACAATTTCCATAAAATCCCTATTGTAAGCCAAACATCTAGCACATAATCTCTGTCCCGAATCAGTACTTGCTGAGTGAATGCATGAATGTTTATTATGCAACTTTTTCTTGTTGTAATAAATTAGAATTCCTTGCATCCCTATTTTTTCTCCCTATTTTAAGATCTTTGACTACTCTCAGTAGGCCAGCTACCCATCTGCAATTTGACTTTCATTGAGCACATTTGTCTGAAACAATGAAAAAAAATTATAATTTTCCCTCTAGCACTTGGTTTCTAAAAGAAAAGATGCCCAAATCACCTTCCAGGCTTGTTAAAATGCACATTCCCAGATTCTGCCCCCAAAGATTTAGAATTAGGAAGTTTTGAGGAGCACTCAAGGCAATCCTTAAGCACTTCCAGATTGAAAACCCGTATCTTATCCTAAAGGATTTGCTTTAAGGTGCCTGATAATCTTTCTTTTGTATTGACTGGGAAAGCTTTGCCCTTAGCCACTTATCTAAACCATAAACTTGGAGTTGATAGTGTTAGACCTCAAATTCGGCTGCTATTCTTATTAGAGGTACAATTTCTTACCTTTCCTAGGTTTATTGCCACCCATTGAAGTGAATTACCTCTTATCCTCTCAATACTTACAGATAGTTATTATTTTGTCTGTTATAAAGACTAAGTAATGTGTTTAACATGCAGAGCTCTCAATAAATGTTAGAAATCATCACAGATTTTAATATTAGTAGTAATAGCTTACATGGGGTTTAAGGGCCTGACCAAGTAGGCAAGGATGTGTTGTTTGTAGGGATGCCCAGAACCATCCATTTTGTGAACAAGTCTTTCCTTCAGGTCATTAGACTGCCTCCTCTAGGCATCAGAATCAACGCCGGATGACACAACATTGCTAAGGTATAAATGGAATAAAGACGCAAATAGTATATTAAAGTGTGACGAGAGCTTGGCTTTTAGTGGTATCTGAAGAATTGCTTGGCTTCTTGTGAATGAGGCAGACACTGTTTCTATAACAACCATGACCATATCCAGGTAGACTATCAGTGGTTATTAAGGTTTTCTCCGTAGTACAACCCAAGTAGCTGGAAATAGACTCTGGGTCAAATAGTCACAATTATATCTTTTAGAATTTTACTTGAAGTTGGAGAATTTTGGTATAAGTCCAAGGCAGAGAAAACACAAGAGTAAGAAGAAAAACATGCATGTGGCATTCAGTAAGCTGAATGAGACCGGGATCTGTGAGTTATCTGGAGCACTGTGGGTGATAAGAAATAATGGAATATGTTGAAGGAACTTTGAAGAACCTGAACGAGCCATATTTCTACACCCTTGTTTTACTCACCATCATGCATTTGAGGGCGTTCTTAGAAAAATAATTCCCAGTGCTTGGCTAGTGCCTTCCATTTAGCAAAAGTCATTTCAACAAAATCTTGGAGGAGAGATCACCTGAAAATGCTCTTGGAACATTAAACAAGAACAAGCATAGTCAGAAAAAAAATAGCAGATAAAAAAACAGAGCATCATAGAGGCTCAGAGCTGGGGAGTATGAGAATCTTAACACACACACATACATGCATACGAACGTATATACATAATATTGTAATAGAGTTAAGAGCAGAGGTTTTGCAACCAGAATTTATTTCTCATTTTATTTTATTTTTTATTTTATTTTTTTAAATATTTCTCATTTTAGTACAACTATTACTGATACCCTTGGAAATGTTACTTAGTTTCACCGTGTCTCAGTTTTCTCATCTGTAAAGGAGGAATATGAAATTCCCACATTTTATTATTTTGAGGGTTAAATGAGCTCAAATGCGTATAGCACTAAGAATCATATGGTTATATGCACCATACACATGTTAGTCATCATCTTTAATATCCTCTGATTACAAATGAGGGACAGACATCAAATTCAAAAAGTCAGGATAAATTAGCAACCTCAAACAGCAGAAAATTACCAGGCTTCTTTGTCATGAAATCTAGCATTCTTGGGACATAAAAGATTCAGAGTATCATCCTGGGCTCTTGAGTTCTGATCCTGGCTCGTATCTGTTGACCGTGTGCTAAAAAAAGAAAAACATTAACATCTCTAAAACTCAATTTTCTCTGAACAAAATGGGAAATATAATAATAACTCATTCCTAAGATTGTTTTGAGGTTGGAATGCTATTTTGTAGAGCGCTGTTCTTAATGGTTGGCCCATGGCCAGTACTCAATAATTAGTATTGATGATGATGAGGATGATGATGATGATAATGATGATGATGGGTAATTACGTGATGATCTTTCTGCTACATTATTCTTATCCTCTAAAAATTATTTCCATTAAGAAAATGATTTAAAATCATTTGAATGAGCAATTCCATTTCTTAATACGAAGAAAAAAATGTGCTACGATGACTTTTCTAACACTATTGCTGATGTTTTAGACTATCTCTAATTGTTATAGATGATATTTTTAACAATTCAATTATATGCCACTAAAAGGAAAAGAGAAAATTAAATCAGTATCAATACATGCTTTAAACAATAAAATATCTAGAAAGTCATTTCAGAACATGCTGGATTTCAATAATTAATAACTCATTGATAGAAATAGTGGTTAATATATTATGATTGAGTCCTCACCCATATTTCAGGCACATAGCTAATATTTAAATATAATATATTATACTCCTGACATTTGTGCAGACAACTCATGAACTAGAGCCTATGATTTATTCACATCTGTTATAACACATTCTGATAATTTATTTGGAAGAAAGCAATCTGCATTAATCATTTATTAATTATTAAATAAAATATAAGCACTGCATTAAGGAACTGCTGTTCAAAAATAACCTTTTCTTCTTGAAGCCAAGGACCTATTCATTTTCCCCTTGCATTTTGTAAAGATTAATTACCTTTCCAGGTGTTGTCCTCTGATTTGACCCCACAGGTTTTGGGGGAACACGTTTTACACTCAGATAGGAATCTGTCATTGTGGGTTGAATTGTGAACCCTAGGAAAGATGCGTTGACACCCTAGCACCCAGTAGCTTAGAATGTGAACTTCTTGTAAACGGGGTTGCTGGTGCTGTGATTATTTAAAATGAGATTGTGGGGTAGGATAGGCTCCTGTACCACTGATGGCCTTACAAGAATTCAGTGTATGTGAAAACACAGAGACACAGAGAGAAGCCACGTGAAGACAGAGGCAGAGGGTGAGTAATGTATCTACAGGCCACAGCAGGCCCAGGATTATTGACCATCACCAGAAGCCAGGAGGAAGACAGGCAACAGATTTTTCCTCAGAGTCCTCAGGAAAAAAAAAAAATCCTGTCAATACCTTTGATTGCCACCTTCTAACCTTCAGAACATGAAAGAATATATTTCTGTTGTTTTAAGCTACTCAGTTTTACTTTGTCATAGCAGCCTTAGGAAAATAATAAGAGTGCTTTTTCTGTCTTTGCCAGTACGCCTATAACGGCTTCCGAAGGCTTTACCAAACCAAACCAAACCAAACCAAACCAAACCAAACCAAACCAAACAACAACAAAAATCCAAAAAAACAACAACCACAAAACAAACCTTGCATATTGTGGTTAGAGAGTCCCAAGTAAAAATCCCCAACTCCTGACATGCACTAGCTATGTATTGCAAGATATTTGGTAAATTTATCTAAAACTCTCCGTCTTCATCTTTGAAACACAGATAATCATCTTATCCTTGCAGAAATATTCTTTACCCTTGGTAGTTTACACAGATTGTTTCACTTAATTCTATGTGTGCTTTTTAATACACATTTTCTGATTGTAAGGTAGTGGCATGATACTAGTAATACTAAGTGCTACTTAGTGGAATCGTACTAAGGTACTAATATACTTTATATTTCTTATGTCGCTCATAAAGAGGTAGTGATGGATGGTCATGAGAAATGTCTTTGTCACACAAGGTAGGGTTTACTCATCTTCTGAATTTAATCTCTTTTTCTTTCTAATCACCTTGAGGACTTTAGTCCAATGTTCCTGGTTTGTTTTTGCTTTTTCCACCCAAGTTACACATTTCCAAACTTTGAGCAATTAGAATAATTGTTCAAGCCCCTTGAAGTGAACGTCAGATACAAGCTTGAAGGGAGAGGATGATGTTGGCTTGTATGATACAAGACAGATGCCACTCCAGGGACTTCAGATATAAATCTGATAAATATCAATTAACAGTGGTGAAATTATATTATATCTATGTCTAATTTATTTCATTTTATGTCAGAAAAAGAAGGAGGAGAGATTAAAGTAAGGAAAAATCCAGGTAAGGAAAGAGAAATGGAAGAAGGAAATGAGGCAAAGAACAATTAGAATTGTGCAGGCGTGTTTACTCACCATTTTACTACTTAAGCTAATATACCAGAAAGAATTTAAGATAGAAGATTCTGAAGATGTGTTTCTCATTTTCTCAGTATTTCAGAGCCCTCATAATATTTGCACCTTACTCTGAATAAACGCTTCAGGCATTTAAAAATAGCAAATATATTTTTATAAAATCCAGCACTTAAACCCACTTTTTTTTTAAAAAAAAGGATTTATTTTGTTTCAGTGATGGAGGAAAATACCACTTTGTGCATTTTCTTGAGTAAACTGTACTGAATTTGAATTATGAGGGAAAATTTAAGGAATTTTTAGAGATATATGTTGTAGGATGAATAATGGGTCTCAAAGATGTTCATTCCTTTAAATCTGAAAACCTCTGTATATTTTATTCTGGTGAAAGGACTTTGACGATATGATTAAGATTATGGCCTTTGAGATGGAAAGATTATCTTTGACTATCATGATGGACTAAATTTAATCAAGTGAGGAGTTTAAAGGTAAGAAACTTCTTCAAAAAAAGAAACTTTTTCGGTTCTGGTCAGAGAGATATTTGAGGGTAGAAGAAGGGTTAGAGAGAGATGTGACTAGACCCACTATGGCTGGGTTTGTAGATGGAGGAAAGGAGCTGCGAGTCAAGGGCTGTGATGGCTTCTAGAAGTTGAGCTCAGTCTGCTGATAGTCTGTCAACAGCCTGGAAAAGCAGGAAACACATTCTCTCCTAGAACCTCCAGGAAAGCAGAACCTTGATTTTTAGTCAGTAAGACCCATTCTGGAGTCCTGACCTAAAGAGCTATAGGATAATAAATTTGTATTAAGTCCTTAGTGTGCAGTAATGTGTTTCAGCTGTAATAGAAAACTAATACGGTATAATTGACTATAAATGGTCATCACATTGTATTATAATACTAGATCTTTACTGCTCTTTTTGATATAATCTACTTCTATGTGTTGATCAATCAATTAATTCAGTAAATTTTTATTGAACATCTATGGTGTGCAAGAAAATGTACCTGCACCAGGATATAATAGCCAGAAGAGCAGAGGTTCCTATGGATCAAATTTTCACACACAGAGTTAACTGAACTAAATTAATATTATCTTTTTTTTTATTCTATAAATAATCAAGGAGCTAAATCTGCAGGTATAAAAAGAAATTCTTATAGTTCGGAAAACTAAGAATCAGATTTCATCTAATCAATGACAGGATTGGGTATATCAGGTTCGGAGGGGGGCATTTGGTAATACCACAGATTGAATCTTCACTTGGATTCTTCAGATATCGTAGGGCCTTTGTATATTTGGTCGTGATAAAAATCATAGGTGCTAAATGAATGGTCAGGCATCTTTGTTTTTCAGCCATACTCAACCTCAGGGAAAACCTCAACCCTTGAAAGTGCTCACTCATTTATGATTCAAACCTAATTTTTTTTTTTTTTTTTTTTTTGCCAGATTGACCTTATCCATGTTTCCATGATCTCTTGCGTGGATTACTGCAGCACCCTTATGGTTAGGCTTCCTATAAAAAATGTTGTCCCTTCCATCTCGCACACTTTAATATGTTGTCTACATTTATAATTGTTAAAATAGAATCAATTTCATCACTCTCCTGTGAAAAGTATTTGT
Organism: Vulpes vulpes; assembly: GCF_048418805.1. Classification (NCBI taxonomy): domain Eukaryota; kingdom Metazoa; phylum Chordata; class Mammalia; order Carnivora; family Canidae; genus Vulpes; species Vulpes vulpes. Next base: position 188,945,161 of record NC_132791.1, on the reverse strand, counting down.
ATATTTTTACATTCTTCTTAAAGATAAACCCCATGTTCCGTAATATTGCTTTCAAGACTCCCATAGACTTGGCAACTGTCTATCTCTTCACTAAAATCCCATGTCACTCTCCCCCTTACACTTGATGCATGCTCATTCCTTTGAAGATGCCACATACTATCCTTCAAATCTTTGCACTCATTGTTTCTTCTGCTGGACATACTCTCCCTCACCTAACTTGTCTGCATTTTTTCCTGCCCATCCTTTGGCAGGGTAAAGACAGGGTAAAGACACTTTCCTTGGTAGCCATTTCTCATGAAATAAACTGAGTTGAATTGCCTTTACTATGTGTTTCAATAACTTTCCCTCTTATGTCATTCTAGGAGATTCTCTTTTAAAGGACAAGTCAGAAAAAAAACAAAAAAAGGACAAGTCAGTTGCAGGGTAGTGTAAAACAGCTCTCTTCCACAAATATGGGCTTATCTGCAGAAACCCCCTTCATATTGTTTGACTATTATTGGATCTTGTCCATTTTTTAAAAAGATTTGTTTACTTATTTGACAGAGAGAGAGCGAGAGAGAAAGAGGGAGGGAGAATCTCACGAAGACTCTACACTGAGCACGGGAGCTGAGGCAGGACTCCATTCTGCAGCCAGAAGATCACGACCTGAGCTGAAACCAAGAGTTGGACACTTAACCAACTGCACCACCCAGGAGCCTCATGGCCTTGAGCATTTTTACGTGGTAAAATACGCTAGCTACCTCCCTGTATGTTGAAGCTTCTTATATTATTTATTGGCTGAAGTTTCTCCAACTACTTTTTAGAATGAATTAGATTCATTGAGAAGGGTCCACAGAAACCAGACTCTTTGAATGACATGTTGATGACATTTTCCTGTAATCTTTATTCTTGGAGATCAGTTTGGCTGGATATAAAATCCTTGCTTTATGCTTCCTTTCCTTCAGTATCTTAAATATATTACACCGATTTCCCCTGAAATAAAGTGATGTTTAAAAAATAATCTGATATCAGTGTTATTTTCTTCCTGAAGTGATTTGAGCTTTTAGCTTGGAGAGAGGATATTCCCTTGCTTCAAAGTTTAACAACTCTTCTAATGTCTTGTAATCAACCATGATGTGTCAGTTTTCCCCAGTTTGCCCTTTCAATATGAGAGTTCACATCTCCATTTGGGAAAGTTTTCTTGAACTGCATGTAATGTCACTGTGTGTGTGTTCCATTGCTTTAGTTTTCTTTTTCTCATGCGTGGTGTTTTTGCTTTTCTTCTGTATTCCTGCTTGCAAATTCTTCTTATCACTTTCTTCACTTCCATCAATAATTTTCATTATTCTTATTTTCATTTTCTATTTTCTTTATGAGATTCTCTGTGCTATCTGAACATTCATGGTCCTTATAAGTTAGCTCTATTTCCAGTGCTTTTCTTGCTTTCCATTCTTTTTTTTTTCTTTTGTTTCTAATCTTTCCTAAGATTAGTCTAGCTTTCTTATCATGGCCTACTATTGCTTATTCTCTTATTTAATAATCATTCTAGTTTTTTAATTTAATTCTATTTACTCCATCATAAAATATAAGGCTTTGTGGCACAGCCATTTTTTTTTTCCTGGTATTTCTTCCATTTCTACAAGTCTTTATTTAGCTTGTTATATTGAGATAGGTTATATTATACTTTCTTTTCAGGTAATATTTTAGTGTTGTTTTGAACCACCATCCTTTCTTTGCTTTTCTATAAAAACTATAAATACTTCCCTTCTGAACAAGATGGAGTAATAGGAATCTAATTTACTATATATAATTATACTATATATATATATATATATATATATATATATATATATGACATGAGATTAGAGATGATAATTGCCTGGGTCGCTCAGCAGCTGAGCATTGAACGTCTGCCTTCCATTCAGGGTGTGATCCCAGGGTCCCAGAATCGAGTCCCACATCGGGCTCCCTGCATGGAGCCTGCTTCTCCCTCTGCCTGTGTCTCTGCCTCTGTGTCTCTCATGAATAAATAAATAAAATATTAGAAAAAAAATAGAGATGATGGTTATGCTAATTAGATCAATTCATAATGTATAACTATATCAAAATATCATGTTGTATATCTTAAATGTATATATTTTTATTTGCCAATTATGCCTCAGTGGAGCTGAAAAAATAATTTATAATGTATAAATTTATAGTAATTTATAATTTATAATAATTTTAATTAATTATTCCCTTTTGAAACTAGTTTAAAATAATATTTTAATATTTGAAAGAGAGGAATCCCAGATATTGCTGAAAGTATCTGGGGGCTAGACTTTTGCTTTATATTAAACATAAGTTAAAATGTATTTCCACCCCCACACCCCCAAAAAAAGGTAATGAAGGACAGTGTAGCCTTGAGTGTCTGGAGACAAGCAAACTGAGTCTTGTAATGGCCTCAGTTTACTGACAGTTTACTGAGTATCCAAACCATCTCTCAGAAAAGGAGAACCCAAGGAGAACTCAGAGAAATCCCTGATACGAAGCAGAAAAGCTAGGGAATCCAAGATGACTAGAATTCACAGAAAAGAATGGCACCGAAGAAAAAGCTGCACTTAGAGAGAATGGTGAATATTTGCAGAGCATCTCCCTCAAGTCTTACTGGGTATTAAGCAATGAATGCCTCTGCAGAAATTGCCCAAGGCCAGGGAAATAATCACCTGAAAATATTAGAAGAAAAGATCATTGAAACTCACGCAAAACTAGAAAAATCTCCTATTCCTACAAGGCAGAGTGGAATCCCCTTATAAGTGTGATGCACTGAGAAATCCGTTCAGGGAAACATACTCAGTTAATGAAGCAAAATTAATTCTAGAGCAAACGCTGTTGTAATTCCAACATAATTTAAAAGCACTACCTGATAAGATAAAACAGTTTCCCTGTATCTTAACTGCATCCCAGACAAAGTGAAAATACTATTTTTAGAAATACAATGATATCCACCATATCGCAAAAGTAATATGTAGAATGTCTGGAGTCCAGTGAAAATTTCCAGGCATTAAAAATACCAACTATCAAGAAACTATAGCCCATGATGAGGAGAAAACTTAATTAAAACTGACCCAGAAATGACAGATTATATATTTCATAGAAAAAGACGTGAAACCAATTAACATAAATAGAGCCCATATGTTTAAGAAGATAGAGAAGATACATAGACAGATGATAGATAGAGAGATATAAAATGACCCAAAAAACCTTCTAAAGGTGAAAATTAAAATATCTGAGATGAAAATACAAGGAATGATTTAAAGGAAGATTAGACATTTCAGGGGAAAAATACTGAAATTGAAGACATAGAACTAGAAATTATCTAAATTGATATACAAAGAAAAACAGTGACATAAAAATGAGCACAGAGCATCAGTGAACCGTGGGACAACCTCACATGTCCTACTGTCTGTGCAATTGGCATTCCTGGAGAAGAGGAAAGGGCAGGAAAATATTAAAAATAAACAAACAATGCAGAACTAGTGGCTGAAAAAATCTGAGATTTGATGAAGACGACAAATCCACAGATTAAAAATAATCAATGAAATAAGAAACAAGAAGAAAACCACATGAATACACATGGTGAACATGTGGCTTAAAACCAAAATAAGGGGGAAAACCAGAGAAGAGAGACAGAATGCATAGAGAGGAACAAAGAGACTAATCACTGCTTGCTAGAAACAATGCAGGTCAAAAAAAAAAAAAAAAAAAGAGCAACATTTATATCGTATTGAAGGAAAACAGACACATGAACACACAAACACCTGCCAACCTAAAATTCTACAGCCTGAGAAAATATATTCAAGAAATTAACATAAACTAAGGCATTTCAGACCTAGAAAAAAAATCTATTGCAAGCAGCCCTGCGCTGCAAGAATAAGATAAAGTATACCGTATCCTTCAGGTAGACGGATGAATCAGATGGAAATCTGGACATGCATAAATAAATGATAGAGGATGAGAACTATGTGGGTAAATTAAGATATTTTCTTATTATTTAAGATTTTTTTAAATTATTTAAGTTTATTTAAGGATAACTTTTTTTTAAAATATTGTATTTATTTATTCATGAGAGACACAGGGAGAGAGAAAGGCAGAGACACAGGCAGAGCGAGAAGCAGGCTCCCTGCAGGGAGCCCGATGTGGGACTTGATCCCGGGACCCCGGGGTCACACCCTGGGCTGAAGGCAGACGCTCAACTGCTGAGCCTCCCAGGCGCCCCAGATAACCGACTCTTTAAAGCAAAACTAGTAACAATATTGTATGGCATTTATAATATACTATGACCTCACATGTATGACAGCAGCAGTAGAAAACTTGGGGAGGGACGGCAGAGAAATGGCCACGGTCCAGTAGAGGGTCCTGGTGCTGGGCATGAGGTGGTCTGCTTGTCCTAAAAGACAGACTGATTAGAAGCATACATGCCATAAGCCTCAAGTCAAATAGTAACATACACCAAAATAGAAATATAGCTAATAAGCCAATATTGGAGATAAAGACTAAATCATATAATCATCTCAAGTGACGCAGAAAAACATTGACCAAATCTAACATCTGACAGTATTTCAATGAACGGGAATAATAAGGAATCTCCTGATCCAGGTAAACTATATTCTAAAATCTACCTACAGATAACCCCACAGGTCAATAGTGAGGGACTGGACGCTTTGCTCCCCAGAGCAGCAACAAAGCAAGACTGAGCGTTCTCCCCACCTCTGGTCTGTGTGCTCAGGTCCTAGGCAAGCCACGGATATTTCTTCAATTAAATTTTGAACAAAGGCCCAAAGGTAATGGGGTAAAGAGGAACCATCTTTATGTGCTCTCCACTAGTATCCCACTCTGTAGGTGTGCATCCCCCCGCTCGATCCCCGACTTCTGTTTGTAGGGTCAGAAGACTCAAGCAGTGGTTTGGGAGTGTGGTCGGCCCACAGGTAAATACCTGCTTGGGCTGCCTCTCCCTCCCTCTCCCTCCCCCTCCCCCTCCCCCTCCCTCTCCCTTCCCCTCTCCCTCCCCCTCCCCCTCTGCTTCCCCTCCCCCTCTGCCTCCCCTCCCCCTCCTGCCCTCTCTCTCTCCCCTCCTCCCCCTCCCCCTCCCTCCCCTCCCTACCTCTTTCTCTCCCCCTCCCTACCTATCCCTCCCTCTCCCCCTCTCCTTCCCCCTCCCCCTCCCTCTCCTTCTCCCTTCCTCCCCACTTCTCCTTCCCCATCCCCCTTCTCCCTCCCCCTCCCTCCCTCTTTCTCCCTCCCCCTCCCTCCCTCTCCCCCTCCCCCTCTCCATCCTTCTCCCTCCCTCCTTCTCCCTCTCTCTGTCTCCCCCTCCCCCTCTACCTCCCCCTCCTGCCCTCTCTCTCCCCTTCCCTCTCTCTCCCTTCCTCCCCCTCCCCTCTCCCTCCTCCCTACCTCTTTCTCTCCCCCTCCCCCTCCCTCCCTCCCTCTCACTCAGTAATCTACCTGCTTCACAAGCCTAAACTCAGCAGTGTCTTCTCAAATGTTGCTTGAAGTATATGCTTTTCCTTCACTTCAAAAGGCTCCCATTGTTCCCTTTTTGACGTGGAGCCTGGTGCGGGGTGGAGCAGCCTGTGGTTTCAGAAAGACCGTCCGTGGACCCCCATCCATTTCTCAGCCCCTCCGTCCTCCTAAACGCAATGACCAATTTCCGGGGGCAGGTGGATGAGCTGTGTGAGGTGGACTGGTGTAAAGCTGCTGTGTCCCCCCACAGTAACACGGGGAGTCCCGTAGATGAGAAGTCATTGCAGCGGGAACATCAAGTCACTCAAGAATGCACTAGACGAGGTGACTTCAATAAATCCGGTGATGCCTTTTCTCGGTGCAAGTTTAGAAACAAACTTGTTGCCAAGGCGATTCCCTTGGTGTCTTTCACTGAGGAGAAAGAACAGCTAAATACCTTCCCTGAAACAATGTCAAGGCAGCAGGCCAAATGTCTCGAAAGTTGTCCTTTGTGCCTTCAAGTCCTTGCACAAGTGCCCAGAGGACACTGAATCCAAACTTGTAAATCAGACCTTAGAGGGATGGGGTGGACGAGCCAAGGTAGAAGCTATGAAAGGTAGGAGAGAGCTAAGATGTCACTACCTGCTGCACACCGGCCGGTGTTGAGGGGATATAGGTTATTCCCTATTAGCTAAATGTGACACAGCTATTACTCATACCCTAATTGTACAAGAAGGGCTACAGTTTCCACGAACAGGCGCTCAGCAAGCAGAGCTCCCTGGGTTCCAGCCCACGTCCACCTGATTAGAAGGTGGAGTCCATCGGTCGCTGGCCGAGCCTAAGTCTGGAGACGTGTTGCATGAAAAACAGGCGATGTGTTTATTCTTTAAAACATTTATTTATTTATTTGAGAGAGAGATAATGAACGAGAGAGAAAGAGAGAGAGGGAGAGAGCACAAGGAGAGGGAAGGGGCAGAGGGAGAAGCAGGCTCCCCACTGAGCAGCAAGCCCTATGCAGGACTCGATCCCAGGACGCCGGGATCATGACCTGAGCCGAAGGCAGATGCTCAACTGCTGAGCCAGCCAGGTGCCCCCAAAAGAGGCCATTTAGGGTGGAGAATACAACACTAGACTAAGAAATGAATTTGTAGAGCTGTAACAGCAAAGAAGAATTAGGCTTTTTCTTTTTTTTCTTTTTAATTTTTTTTAATGTGGTTTCAGAGGAACGTTTAGTGCTAAAAGTAATTTGAGGAAGCTGTAAGAAGGCGACGTTTTGGCTCTTGAAACGAGGCAGGTGACTACAGGTGTCCAACAATGCAATGAGTGCTTCCTCCCGTGACCTCTCCGCCCCCAAAGGACCAATGCTGAGGCTGGGATCTGAGCCTGCATCCTCCAAGGCGGCGGCCCAGCCACATGTGGATATTTTAATCTAACTAAAGTGACACAAAACTAAAAATTTAGCCCCTTCGTATCTTGAACTAGCCAGATATGAAGGGTTCAAGAGGCATGTCCTGTGGCATGTAAACCAAATGTGTGAAAGAAAAAAAACCCAAACCAACCATGGCCAGTGAGGTCCACACATTCCGCTCCATGAGGCCCTCACAATTTCTTTCCTTTGAGATCTGAGCAATACTTTTATGTCTTCACAGCACTGGAGTCTTCGCTGTGGTGACTGGGTGACTGGGATTCCCCAAGGGCGCTGCCAGGGGTGCTTGTCACCTGCCTCCTTTGTGTCTTTCCCACCGTGCACACGCCTCCAGACCTAGCGAGTCCTCTTAGCCTTTTACCCGAGTCATCGATGCCAACACACCTGGGGGGTCGCTTGCTCATCGGCTTGCATCTGCCCTTACCCCATCACAGTGAGGCAGGAGCAGAGCCAACAAAGCTCTTTTCCAAGGCTGTGGTGGGGAACCTCGTTGTAGGACTTCAGTTACAAGCCTCATAAACGCACGAACACGGAGGAGGCAACAGATGAAGAAAGAGAAACTAACCAGCAAGTATTTGCCAGACTCCAAGCTACAGTCTCTCTTTCCCAGCTAGACTACGCGCACAGTTTTCTTTTCAAAAAGCCACTTCTAGGGAAGGAAGCCTGGGGGCTCAGGGGTTGAGCTCCGCCTTCGGCCCAGGGCATGACCCTGGGGTCCTGGGATCCTCTCTCTCTCTCTCTCTCTCTCTGTGTCTCTTATTAATCAATAAATAAATGTTTCTTAAAAGCCACCTCTATCTTCTCCAATCTCTTTTTTTAAAGTTTTTATTTAAATTCCAGGTAGTTAACATACAGTGTTGTATTAGTTTCAGGCGTACACAATAGTGACTCAACGCCTGCATGTGACACCGGGTGCTCATCACGACAAGGGCCCTCCCGAATCCCCCTCACCTGTTCACCCACCCCCCATCCACCTCCCCACTGGTAACCAACAGTCTATTCTCTATAGTTAAGACTCTGTTTCCTGGTTTGCCTCCCTCTTTTTTTTTTCCTCCCTTTGCTCATTTGTTTTGTTTTTTAGATTCCACATGTGAGTGACATCATACAATATGCGTCTTTCTCTGGCTCATTTTGCTTAGCATAATATTCTCTTGCTCCAACCATGTCATTTCAAATGGCAAGATTCTGTTCTTTTTCACAGCTGGGTAATAGTCCATTGTAGCAATCGCGCGCGTTTCTATTGCAAAGCCTCTTCTCTCTGTCCTGACCATTATTCTGAGACAATGAATATCCTATAATTTCTAAGGTTCAATATGCAAAAAAAATGTGTCAAACTGTACGGATAGCATAAAAATTATCATCAGATATTTACTGAGCACCATTATGTTTAAGAGACAAAGATTTTTCCTTATTGTTTTAAGGATATCTTTGGGTTTACCTAAAATGTTTACTGTATTCAAAATCCTCTTAAATTCCCAGAGAATGTCAAACTGTGTATCTGATTACATATCTATACTTAAATGTGTCTATCCATCCATCCATCTCCCTGCCTTCAGGAAACCTCTCTTCTAGGAGCAGAGGGAAGTGTTTCACTTTTCCCTCCACTAGGGATGGCTATTTCTATAAAAGCCGAGATGAAGATATGCACTGAGTATATTGAGGAGTAAAGGTTATCTCAGATAGGAAGGCCTCACAATAGAGCTGCCGATTCTTCTGGGACTTAAAGCAAAGTAGGATTTCAAAAGAAAATACATTTTTTGAAAAGTCTAGTATATGCGCTTTTTTCAGGGTAACCCTGAGTCACTGTATGGAATGCCCCGGAACAGGGGTTCTCAACCTTGGCTGCCCACTGAAAGCAGCTGGGAGGCTCTCAGACCAGACGTGTCAGAGTCCCTGGCCTCGAGATTATCACTCCATTGACCTCAGGAGAGGCCTGGTCATAGCAATTTTGAAAGCTCTCCGGGCGGTTCTCATGAGCAGCCAAGGTTGCGAACCGTCGTCTTAGATGATAGTCAGTGGATGGCGGGTGAGGGAACATGGTTGTCTCACGGGGCTGCTGTAAACATCTTCTGTGCATCAAACAGGGTCACTTGGGAGACCTGACACCATTCGGTAGGATCCATTTTTATGTGGCTGAAGGAGAAACGAAATGGATCTACTGCCTTATGTAAGAGACGAGTAAGATACAAATATACAAAAAAAAAAAAAAATAGGTATAGAGATACCCACGTGATCTTAATTCATCTCCACAGCAGCCTGTTGACACTAACGTGTGCACCCCACGTGGGGATCTTACACATGCACGTGCATGTATGGTGAGCTCCCAAAGCAGAAGCTCCTCACATGTAATCTTACATCAGGAAACATTTTTCCAAGGAAAACACTCTCATGTTCTTTGTAAGTGGGATGAATGGTGGTTGTGCAAGGCTGCGACGCCCTGACATACCCCGGGTCAGTGCGGAGGAAGGGCAGGCAAGCTCCGAGGACCCCAGGACAACGGCCTATCCTAGTAACACCCTTGCCTGCCAATCGCAGTGTTCACAGGGTGGAGCCCATTCTCCTCCTTCTCCTGCCTGATCTGGGAGCAACAAGGGCAACACAGCAAGGCACAGAACGGAATCCAAAGAGGGAAAACGAAGTCTCATGAGGCAATTCCTTCTAAGTTTCTCCGGGTAACCTATGGTGAACACTGTAGGACCCCTGTGCTCTGGCCCCGGGCCCCTTTCCGGCTTAGCCTCCTGCCCCCATGCTCCTCACTCCCTGTCCCCAGAGCACGCTGGGCCCCTCACAGTCTTGGGAGACGACACACTCTGGTCACCCCAGCACTTGGCACTGCTCTCTGTGGGATTTACCGCCCGGAGAGGTCGCACCCCACTGCTTTAATCTAAACAGGCTGCTCCTGTTTCTTTTCAGGCTCTGATTTTTTTGTTCCGTGAATTTCTTCCACGTTGTAATTATGTTTTTCCACCTCTCATGTATAAGCCTCTTGAGAGAACGAAGCTAATGTGTTGTGTTTCCTATATTGCATCAGGGACCTAAAACCAATGGGTGCAGAGGAGTCACCTACAGTTGGTAAAAGAGTAAAATAAGTGAACGAAGAAACACAGCTCTGACGTATGTATAATACAGAAAACCAACCTGGCAACTGAAATGGAACTTCCACGGGTAGAGCTCCGGCCAACTGTTTATAGATTATTAGGAATTTGTAGAGCAAGGCAAGTTCAGTTTCTCTTTCAGCTGTGACCAAAAGATTCAATTAGAATATAAATTATTAAAAGAACAGAAGGTAATTAAAAGATCCCTGGCCAAAAATAGTTAATATTGAATGATTTTATCAAACAGGGAAAATTGCAGATTCTGTTATTAGAAGAAAATAGAATTCTTGTAAATTATTCAAATGGAGTAACACAGCAACATGTGAAATTGGATATGAAATTGAGAAATGACTAGTTTCTTGCAATGGAGACATTGTTTTAAAATAAATATCAAAATTGAGGGGTAAACTAATCCGATTCCTGGCCTCGATAGCATTCCTGGGTCTCCAATAAAGATGCGATGGGACTGATTTATAGCCTCCATGGTGCACCGTCATAAATAGCTCTTTCCATAGCGCTGTCTCATGCGTCTGCATTTGTGATAGGAATAATCTGAACTGCAAAAGTGTGATAACAGAGGACAGTTGTGAAGCAGTTGGCACATCTATTGTAAAATAAGGATGTCACACATCATGAGGGCAGATCAAGAGGCGCGATCTTCATGATGCGCGGAGAGACATTAAGTGTGGAAATGATGTCAATTACTTTCTAAATGTCATTTATCTGGTGTGTTCATGCTCTGTTAGCAAAAGCGATATCTATGATCTCTTAAGGGTTACTGGGACAAATAAATACCACATTGCTGCAATAATTAAATCCCTTTAATAGGAAAGTGCTTGGTTCTGTTAAATTTATTTTTACATATAAAGGTACAGCCATCTGGGTAAGAGAGACCATGATAATCTGTGCTTCCTAAAGTATGTCCCCGTTCAGTTATGTTGACAGTACAAATGGCAGATGTATAAAGAAAAGAAGAAAGAAAAGAAAAGAAAAACGAAAAGAAAAGAAAAAAGAAGAAAAGAAAAGAAAAACGAGAAGAAAAGAAAGAAAAGAAGAAAAGAAAAGAAAGAAAAGAAAAGAAAAGAAAAGAAAGGAAAGGAAAGGAAAGGAAAGGAAAGGAAAGGAAAGGAAAAGAAAAGAAGAAAAAAAAGAAAAGAAAAGAAAAGAAAAGAAAAGAAGAAAAGAAAAGAAAAGAAAAGAAAAGAAAAGAAAAGAAAAGAAAAGAAAAGAAAAGAAAAGAAAAAAAGAAAAGAAGCCAGAAGGAGCAGGTATGGAGATTGGGTACAAATCCGCACTCACTGAATACCAGCGGAGCACGCCCTTGTTTTTCACGGATTACGGTTCACAGTTCTGATTTGGGAAAGCAAACATTTCATGATCCGCTACGGCGTGGATTTTCTGAGGTCTGTTTAAGCCAGAGGATTTATTTGAATCATGTATGTCTTTGTTAACATCATGTACATATTTAAATCCTGTGTGAGGTGTATTGCGCAGTGTTTGCCATCCCGGGGACAGACTCTCATCTCCCTGCAGGTTGGCAGCCTCGCTCCCACCGATCCCCAGGTACACGAGAAACTATATGAAGAGTTGGAAGGGGTAACAATTTCCTAAGACGGCCGTGTCTCCTACATCGTTTTATTATTTTGTGATGTCGATTTTACGATAACAAATCAGGAACATGTTAGGAATTAAAATTAGGTCACCCCATGGAAGGAATTATTTACCAAGCTCTTAATACATCCAAGGATCTTAGTTGGATTGTGGGGAGGGGAAGAATGTTAGGAGAGTAAGGATAAAACTCTTGATTTGATGTATGAGTACATATCTATATATGAAAAAGTAAATTTATTATTATAAATTTATTAAATTTATTATGTCAAGTATGACACGCTTATAAGACATAAAAAGAATTTGGCTTTTATGAGATGTTACTTCAACATTGTTTTGCAAAGTATGTTTCGTGGAATACTAATCCTAGGAAATGCCTTGATCCATGTTAAATAATTAATACGTGCTTTGAGGGGATCCCTGGGTGGCGCAGAGGTTTGGCGCCTGCCTTTGGCCCAGGGCGCGATCCTGGAGACCCGGGATCGAATCCCACATCAGGCTCCTGGTGCATGGAGCCTGCTTCTTCCTCCGCCTGTGTCTCTGCCTCTCTCACTCTCTCTGTGACTATCATAAATAAATAAAAATTTAAAAAAAAAAATACGTGCTTTGATTAAATTACGTACTGAATAGTTTAAGAAAATGTCCACTATCGATGTATATCAAATCGCCTTTTTAGTGATTCAAGATTCACATTATTTTAGGACTCTTAACCTCGCACAGGCTAAATAAACTTATTCATGCAATAATGTCTATCACATCTCAACATTTTAGGCGTTATGAATATTTCTACTTATTTTTGGACAAATAACAAGCAGTAGGTATATGTCCCAGACAACTTATTGTGAGAAATGCGGCTATGATTATCTAACTTACATTACAGGGGTCACGACTTTCGCAGTCGAATGCCCACCGTGCGAGTTATCAGGGAGCAGGAATGAGACAGAAGGGGGCACGACACCTGTGCACACCAGGCCCTGTTCCGTCCCCTTGAAGTGCACCGAAGCCCAGCCGGGAATTCAGACCACAGCTCCTGGGTGAGCAAACGGGCTTCTTCCTCAGGACGACTGGGGGCTTGAGAGCACAGGCCCGCAGACGGCCCCGGGACCGGCAGCCGCCAAGAACTATGTCCCTGTTACATCCTCACGGGACCCAGGAACTCAAGCCCCCCTTGGCCTCCACAATGAGGCATCAGGGCGCGACGGCTGGGCTATAGGTCACCAGACGAGTGTAGAAGCGCCTCTCTGGGAGACACTGGTGACTGGGAGCAAGGCAGAGGGACAGGGCAAAGATGGCACCCACTGAAAAAAGAAATAAAAAAGTAAAAAAAAAAAAAAAGGTGGGGGGAATGGGTGGCGCAGCAGTTGAGCATCTGCCTTCAGCTCAGGTCATGACCCCGGGGCCCTGGGATCGAGTCCTGCATCAGGCTCCCCACATGGAGCCTGCTTCTCCCTCTGCCTGTGTCTCTGCCTCTCTCTGTGTGTCTCTCATGAACAAATATAATCTTTAAAAAAAGACTAAAGTGATAAAAGTAAAAGAGGAAAAGAAAAAGATGATGCCCTCCAGGTTTAGGAAGGTTAAGGAAAAAGTGTGAAGATAGCATCTGGTGGATGAGGCTGAAAGATGGGACCCAAGTGGAGGAGGGGTGAGGGTGGAGGGCTGGCACCTGCTGCCCTGGCAGGTCTAAGGGAGGGTGTCCACGAGCCTTGTCCCTGGGGAATATCCCATCAGGCCCCTGCCTCTCAGTCTGATGCTTTAAAGTCAGCATTGAACCTGTTTGCCGTCAAGTCTGGTGCCTTTCCGAGACTCCTTGTGCTCCGGGCCCTGAAGCAGGTGCCTCTGCAAGAGCCTCCGAGTCTTTTCTGTTAGCTATAGCCCTGCAGGTCTGCTGACGCCAGCCCTGTCAGCTCCCAAAACTAGATATTTGGGGGGCTCATCCCTCGGGTAAAGGTATACAAGTCGGGGAACCTGATGTTGGAGTGTGGATGCTCTGCTCCTGGGGGAGAAGCTCCGGGCTTTCAGATCCCCCTGCACCTGGACCTGGGACATCGTGTTGCCACCTTTCCTACCTGCTTCAGCGCATTGTTTCTTTGTTTTTCTCATTTCCCAGATGCGAAGGAGTCCGTGCATTAGTATCAGAGTAGCAGAGGAGTTTTTTGTTTTGTTTTGTTTTGTTTTAGAGGAAATTGTTCCACAGGGAGCTGCAAATTAGAAGTGTCTGTGAGAAGGGGCACAGGCTGTCTCTGCGAGGCCGTCCTGAGCTGGGACACCCGCATTTTTAATTTTTTTTTAATTTTTATTTATTTATGATAGGGACACAGTGAGAGAGAGAGAGAGGCAGAGACACAGGCAGAGGGAGAAGCAGGCTCCATGCAGGGAGCCCGACGCGGGACTCGATCCCGGGCCTCCAGGATCGTGCCCTGGGCCAAAGGCAGGTGCTAAACCGCTGCGCCACCCCGGGATCTGGACACCGCGTTCTTTTTTTTTTTTTTTATTAATTTTTATTGGTGTTCAATTTACCAACATACAGAAAAACACCCAGTGCTCATCCCGTCAAGTGTCCACCTCAGTGCCCGTCACCCATTCCCCTCCAACACCCGCCCCCCTCCCCCTCCACCACCCCTAGTTCGTTTCCCCGAGTTAGGAGTCTTTATGTTCTGTCTCCCTTCCTGATATTTCCCAACATTTCTTCTCCTTTCCTTTATATTCCCTTTCGCGGACACCGCGTTCTTAACGGACTAGCTCGGTTTGGGAAACGGGCAACAGGACAAGATTAGACGTGAGGCAGATGAGGAGTGGGGCGGGGGCTGGAGAGGGTGGGTAGAAACTTCACATTAAGATGGAGGTTTGACTCCTGTTAAGGACACACAGGTGAGCATCTCATAGGACGATTCCAAGGAGCTGACATCGGGCAGCGGAGGCGAGCACCTGCAGGAGGATCCCGAGGAGCTGGCCCTGGGCAGTGGCCCGACCACCTCCCCCCCCCACCCCAACCCCCCCCCCGCCCATGCCTGGACATCCTCGCGCCCCTCCCAGGACCGGGGGTGACCGTGGCTGGCGGGGTCAGGAGGCCACGGGGCAGCGCGTCCTCCGGCTCCTCCCTGGGGACAGCGGCTTGCCTGGGCCCCGCGGTGCGTGCAGGTCCCAGGCCCTGTCTGGGTTCTCACCCCGGCTCCCGCCGTTCTCCGCCCTGAGCGGCCCCGGGGCAGGTGGGGCCCCCTCCCGCGCGCACCTGCACCTGCACGGCCTCTCCTTCGCGGTCCCCGCCCGGGTCGCCCATCCCGGGAGCCTGCGGCTCAGCAGGTGGTCCCCAGATGCTCTCCCCGCTGCTGCTGCCCGCCCGGGGCTGAAGGGGCCGACGCCCCGTCCCTGCGGCGGATGCTACGCCCCGGGCTCTGCGCCCCACAGCGCGGCCTTCGCGTGTCGTCCGGGTCGGCGGCGGCCCCAGCTCGTACGGGCGGGGGGGGGAGGGGGCTCGCCTTCGGGGTGCGCACAGCAGCCGCCGGACAGTGCACGCCGCGTCTTGTTCGTCCAAGTGGCCCCTGTTCCCTCGGAATGAGCCCGGGCACAGGGTGTGCACCTGAGCGCTAGAGGATGCACCTAACACCCTAGAGGGTGTGTGCACCTGAGCGTGTCAGAGCCCCAGGGTGTGCACCTGAGCGCTAGAGGGTGCACCTAACACCCTAGAGGGTGTGTGCACCTGAGCGTGTCAGAGCCCCGGGCAGAGGGTGTGCACACCTGAGCGTGTCAGAGCCCTGGGCACAGGGTATGCACACCTGAGCGTGTCAGAGCCCCGGGCAGAGGGTGTGCACACCTGAGCGTGTCAGAGCCCCGGGCAGAGGGTGTGCACACCTGAGCGTGTCAGAGCTCCGGGCAGGGGTGTGCACTTCTGAGCGTGTCGGAGCCCTGGGCCGAGGGTGTGCACACCTGAGCACTAGACGGTGTGTGCACCTGAGCGTGTCAGAGCCCCGGGCGAGGGTGTGCACACCTGAGCGTGTCAGAGCCCTGGGCCGAGGGTGTGCACACCTGAGCGTGTCAGAGCCCCGGGCAGGGGTGTGCACACCTGAGCGTGTCATAGCCCCGGGCACAGGGTGTGCACACCTGAGCGCTAGAGGATGCGCACATCCGAGCGCATCAGAGCCCCGGGCACAGGGTGTGCACACCTGAGCGCTAGAGGATGTGCACACCTGAGCGTGTCATAGCCCCGGGCACAGGGTGTGCACACCTGAGCGCTAGAGGATGTGCACACCTGAGCGTGTCATAGCCCCGGGCACAGGGTGTGCACACCTGAGCGCTAGAGGATGCGCACATCCGAGCGCGTCAGAGCCCCGGGCAGGGGTGTGCACACCTGAGCGTGTCCGAGCCCGGGCCGAGGCCCCGCAGCCCTCATGACCCCCGCGCTGTGCGGCCTGAGGGGCAGCGGGTCCTGCGCGCGGGCCTCTTCCAGCACCTTCGGCAGCCGCGCACCGGCTGATGGGAGCCCGGGCCAAGGCGCATCGGGGTCTCCGTGACTGCGCCGGAGCAGGTGCAGCCGGGACTCACCGCCGCCTTCCTCGCCCCTGTCCCCTGGACCCAGCCGCACGGCCGGCCCCAGGCCTCGGGCCTCCTGTGTCCCCCTGGGGCGGTGTCGGAGGCCTGGTCGGCCCCAGGTGCGCAACCGGAGCCCGGCAGGTGCGGGCGTCTGGGTCCTCGGGGTCCCCGGGGCGGTGTCAGAGCATCGGGCCCGGCAGGTGCGGCCGTCCGGGTCCTCGGGGTCGCCCCCCCCCCACCCCCGGCCATCAGCGCTGCACCTGCCCCGTAGGCCCCACCGCCACATGCAGCCACCTGGGTGAGGGCCTCAGCTGGGGAGCGGGCATGGTCGAAGCCATCGCGGTGACCTCGAGGAGCCCCTGAAGCAGGAGTCGCTGGTGGGACCTGCGTCCCCCTCGCCCCCCAAACACCAGGCTTCCTCGCGGTTCTCAGCTTCCTTAAAATCCTTCTTTTTTTTTTTTTTTTCAAAGCTTTTCCTTTGCCTAACTTGTGGAGTCCTACTTATCTTTTAAAAGTCAGACAAAGCTGTTCTCTGGAATTCTCGCTAAAATCCATCTCCTTTTAGGATCTCTTGCAAATTTCCCTTTTTTTTTTCCTACATTAGTTTGTAAATATTTGATACTAAGACGTATTCCCTTCTCTGGGGATAATGCCATCCCCTTCCTTCCTCTTCTCTTATTTATTTAAATGTAATTATTAAGACACTTGAGATAATGCTGCCTTCTGGAACAGAGGAAGTTGTGATTTTTGCTGTTTTGGGAACAATAAGCCTGCCTCTCGTGACAAGAGACTGTGTCAACCACTTAATGTAAATGAATCAAGCGACACACTTTTTGGTGTATGCGAATCATCACCCCTAAGATAATTCACTATGACTGTTGTCTGCATTTCTGTGTCTGGGTTTCCAGTTGTGCTGATAACAGTAATCTGGGCAAAATAGGAGAGTAGACATTTTAGATGGCCTTTCTAGAATTTATGGCCTATCAAACACTTTGGGTGTAGTGTTATTTGTGTTTTTGAGACAGATAATTTTATTACTTTCTTTAATGACTGTGGATCTATTCCGATTTTTAAAATATTTTTGAGTCGGTATGTATGCATAAGAGAAAATGAATAAAACATTTCTAGAAAAACACATTTTTAAAATGATTAGCAAAAGATTATGTTTAGAAATAGATGAATAACAAAGATCCTCCATGTATTTAATGTCCCCTCTCTTTTTTTTTTGTAATGTTCAATTCTACTCTTGCTCTTTTTCATCTTTGGTAAATTTAGCAGAGGCATTCCAATCTTCTTAGTGTCTTTTAAGAAATCAGTTTTAGATTTAGTTGATTATCTCCAGTGTTTGTTGTGGTTATTATTATTACTTTTAATTTAAGTCAGTTTCCAGTTTATTCTTTCCTTCCTTTCTACAGTTTCTGGATTCACTCTGTGGTTATTTAATTTTTAATAGAATGTTTAATAGAACGTGTGAGTCTGCGTCACAAATCTGACCTTGCTTCCCTGCCCCCCGCCAGACTCCCCCCACCCGGTGCCCGTGTGGGGCAGGGTAGGATCTGAGTTGGTCGGTAACTTGGTAACTCGGGGAAATGAGGTGTGCTAAGGTAGTGCTGTTACAGCACTCCGTGAAGCCAGCAGACAAGGAGAGCAAATGATTCAAATTTGCCATTCATTCACCATCTCAGACTTCCTTGGTGTTTATGTCGGATTTTATAGGGGAAGTGATTTGCACAATACTAATTTTACAAATGGAAAGATTGAGGTTGAGAAGGCTTAATTGATCTTTGTAAGTTCTGTCAAAAGTAAGCTTAAAAACTGAAGTAAAACCAAGCAATTACTTGAATAGCCATTTGAAGAATTTTATTGTGCACACACCCGGAAGACTGTTTGCAAACTGGGAGCGCACCCAAACCCTGGACCCGAGGAGCAGAGGTGTCTTGTGATAAAGCACCGCACCTAGCCAGCGGGCAGTGTCTGTTCATTACCCTGATTGGTCACAACGTTACAATTTTCTTAAATGAGGGGGAATTGGTGAGCGATTACTTCCTATCAACCTTGGGAACCTATTTAAATTTTGTTTACCACTTTCAGAGGCATAAGCAGGAAGTGACCCAGGTCAAGTTAGCCTAATTTGTCTCAAAAAATGAGCTAAATTAAGCTTTGCTTGATGACTAAACAGGTTTTGTCTGCTCAGGGTATTTTCAAGCCTGATCTCTGTTTGTATTTGATTTTAACAGTTCTAGGAAGTGATGACGTTATGGTTCAAACAATGTAGAAAAGCGTTCACTGAATATGAAAAAAAAAAAAAAGGAAGCTAGGTGCAACACAATGTTTCGGGATAAACTGGGAGAAGACTAGGAGACAAGCGATAAATCCAGGCATGGAGTAATTAGGAACAGTCCTAAATAGGACTAAATGAGTGGAGCTAGCGGGCCTAGGATAATTGCCTTAAACAAGGCTATAACGTCCAGAGCCCCATGAGGTAAGTACATGGGTCAGTATGAGGTTAGAGCCTTGGAGTATCGCCTAGTTATTAATACTTGGAGTATTAATGTAGTTAATACTTGGAGTATTGCCTAGTAAATCAGGGCACTGATTTACTAAATTGTTTGTGTTTACCAAAATTGACAGTTCACTGAATCGTCTTTGTGAGCTGACTTCGACTTCAATTTCGAAATGCCCACAGAGCAATAACGGGAAAACGAACACAAATATGTTTGTTAGATTGTAATACTCAGATATGTTTGCCTAAACGTGAGGTTAGAGACAGCTTGTTTACTCCTAGATCCTAAACAGGCTGTTGAGAATGAGGCCATCCCCGCGACCCCAGGAGCATCTTCAGGACTTTTGTGGTTCTAAACCTACGTAGCACATACAGGCAGAGGACAGATAGATTTCTCGATTCCACTCATTGGATGCACACTCACACACACACACACACACACACACACACATCTGCTTCTTGGCCTGGTTCAGGAATTTATTTCCCATATGCTCCATTCTCTGGCTTTCTAATGGTTCATTTTATGATATGATATTCTTCCACACATGAATGAATCGAAAAACATAAGTAGCAATCTGCCTGCTGTGAATTGACTCCTAACTCCCTTCTCCTTCCTTAATGTCCATGCATTCATTCGAGCCTCCATAACCAAGTGCCAAGAAAGAGGTTTTCGCTGCTTGGTATTTACACTCTATCTGCATTTCCACTCTACGCCACCCTGAAAGAAAACATTTGGACTTAGTTCAGAGTTCTGAAAGAATATTTGCATTGTAGATTCCCTTTTAACATTTGCAGTGAAAATAACGAGAGACAACTCATTCCCTAATGCTCCCATTACAGACTATTTGTGTAAAATTAATTAGAAAAGAATTAATATTGTATATGCTCCACTTATAGACCCAAATATTTTCTCGGAATTGATTTGATGTCATGTAAATGTGCAAAAAGTCATGTTTTTTTTTCCCCAAGAATGTAGTCAGCATGATGCGAATATTTATTCCATTTTCATTTATTTGTATTAAGAAAATGGGCTTTTTACTTTTGTGCCTGTAGATCTCGATACTTAACCCTATCGAAAAAAATCTAGCCTTGGTATTTCTTTATAAAGAAATAAAACATACATTTTATAGATAGGAGACGCTAGATGGACAAATCAGACGTGGTCCCTGACCTCATAGAGGCGATAGTCTAATATGAAAGAAGGTTACTGAAGACATAATTGTCAGTAAGGATATTCAGAACGTGCGATGCAACTGTATAGCTGCATGGAGCTCTTAACCTAGTTTGTGGCAGTATTGAGAACTTAAAGAGAAAATGACTTAAAAATAAAGACCTGACAAATGAGCAGGCTCTCCCTAGCTCCCCTCAAAGAAAGGCAAGGCTATTCGGATCAGACAACTCTACACTAGCTCTGCAGGCAAGCACGGGACCTACGCGCCACCTTGACTGAAGAGTGGTCATTTGTCAAAGAATAGACCATGTGTTTTATGGTCCAGATAAGAGGACTAAGACATACCAGGGTTGGGATGGAAAGTCTACCGTGTGGCTTTTCTTTTTCTTTTTTCATTAAACATAACGTTAAGAGCAAGTTCAGATATTTCATTATTCACGAGCATGATGAAATAATAATTTTAAGAATGCAAGGTAACAGGGAAACTTACTGCTTCCCTGTTACGTATGCTGGTCAGTGATTTCAGTTAAATACATGCCAAATTATGGAAACAACCCCGGTGTTCATCAATTGATGAACATGTGGTATATATATCATCTTTGTCCATTCCACCATATATAATTCCATTATACAAATGTATATACCTATATTACTCAGCCACAAAAAAAAAAAAAGAAATCTTACCATTTGAAACAACAGGGATGGATCTAGAGGGGATAATTCTAAGTGAAATAAGTCAGTCAGAGAAAGACAAATACCATGTGTGGAATTTAAGAAACAAAAGAAAAGAGCAAAGGGGGAGAGAGAGGGAAATCAATAAATAGACTCTTAATTATGGAGAACAAACTGATGGTTACCAGAAAGGAGATGGGTGAGGGATGGGGGAAATGGGTGATGCGCATGGGATGAATGCTCATCACCCGTTGAATCATTGTATTGTACACCTGACACTAACATTATACTGTATGTTAAATGGAATTTAAATGAAAACTTAAAAAAATAAACATTTGACATTTTTTTTTTTCAAATAAAAGAGCATATTCCAGAATTTGGAGCAGGTTGAAAGGATCCTAGAGATGGATATGGCAGGAGTAAGGAAGAGGACTAGTCAGGAGGAGATTACAGCAGGTAGTGCCTTAGAAGTATTTGAGAAATTGCATTTACTGTTAACTTCCTTAACTACCCTTCACCAAATTCCGTTATTGCTCTGCTTTCAGTGGGGAAAAGGATTTGCTTGGACATCTAGATGAGGCTCTTACAAGTCTCTAAGTAGCTTTGGAGAATGGACATGATACATTTGGAGATAAAGGATTATAAAACATGAGGGAAAGGTCAATTTCACAAAGAACAAATCAATGAGTTCACTATGGATTTGTATGATTTGTATCAATATCCATTAATAGGGCATTTAAAGGATGGCTGACAAAAATTAGGACTCTTTGATTCCAGGTAGCTAATATCCAATGAGTCCAGGTTTAATCCATAAGAAAATGCATAGACTACTATATCAGGGAAGAAACTGGAAAAAAAAATCACAGAATCAAAGCATGAGCTGAAGAAACTCTAGCCCTAAGAACTGAAGTGAAGGGAGTATCTCAAAGATTTTTGTCTTCATCGATTTCTCTTCATTGTTTCTCTCTTACTGACTTCATTCTGCAGACATTCTGTTCCTCCTTATGCCAGGAAACGTGGCTACTATCAACTCTATAGTTCCACCGTCCTGGTTAAATAATCCCAATGAAAAGGGAAAACCTTTTTTTTTTTTTTCCAATCATGCAAATACCAGGGAAGCACCCAGATTCCAGGCTGGGTCGGATACCCACTTGGCTGCATCATGAGTTCCAGGGAAATGGGATACAACTGATGGGTTAGGTAGATTTCAAAGATTCAGAGGTTGGACTCAAAAGCATTTCAAGGGAATAACTTTTTGGGGAAAAAAAAAAAAAGCAACCAAAGTGCAGTATACTGTAATTAGCAATATGAGCCACTGGCCAATCAGTAATTTTTTTTTTTTTCTTTTTCCTTTAAGGAAATAAGCATGTCACAGCGCTGTTTGTGGGTGAGTGTGCAATTCTTCCTGTAGAGGGAGCCCAAGTTATCCTTGACTTCACCTCTGCTATGTCCAGACACAAGGTGACACCTGTGACATTACAGAGAACCTGAATGTAATGGTTGGATGGAAGTTATATCCAAGTAGGACAGTAGAACGTGGGGAAACTAGAGATTAACACACACACACACACACACACACACACACACACACAAACAGAATAAAAAATATAAAAATTAAAAGGAAATTTTAATAGATGATCTAAAAAATGCTTTCTGTAAAACCAGCTTGAGGCTTGAAACATTCGTGAGTTTCAAACATTGAGGTTATGATCATCATATTCTATCAATTGTATAAGTGATTCCCTCTTGCTATAGTTTATTTAAAGCCATTAACATGAATAATATGAAAATAAAACCAACAAAAACTCCTAGAACAATTTTATTTGAAAAAAGTTTTATTTGAATTCAATTTAGTTAGTATATAATGTGTTATTAATTTCAGGCGTAGAATTTGGTGATTCATCAGTCGCATATAGTACCTAGTGTTCATGACATCAAGTGCCTTCCTTAATGCCCATCACCCAATTACCCCATCTGAACAATTTTAATTACAGGATTTTAAAGATAACAAATCAAGCACTGGAAAATTTAATATGATTGCATTATCAAAATACTAACCCTACATAATTAAGGGAAACGAATGCAAGGAAATAGCACTATTTTAATATTAATTAACCTAATAGAGTAAATCAATAGTTCATTGGTTAATAAATAAGATAATTGGACTGAATAATATAATGTGATCTTTAAAGTCAATTTCCCTTCTTCACAAATAGTAATTTTTTCCCCTAGATTTCATTTATAAGATGATAAACAAGGTTAATCTTAAACCAGTAGCCAAAATAACACATTAATAAAATACATCCTGGAATTTCAATGTTTGGGGGCAAACAGGTTTCCTTTGATAAATTCATTTCTTTTTAAAACCTTTCTTCAGGACACCTGGGTGGCTCGGTCAGTTAAGCATCTGCCTGGACTCAGGTCATGACCCTGGAGTCCAGGGATCAAGCCCCTAGTTGGGTTCCCTGCTCAGTGGGGAGTCTGCTCCTGCCTCTCCTCCCTTCTCAGGGTCT
The DNA here is from genome assembly GCF_048418805.1 of Vulpes vulpes. NCBI lineage: Eukaryota > Metazoa > Chordata > Mammalia > Carnivora > Canidae > Vulpes > Vulpes vulpes. The sequence continues at coordinate 188,922,183 of NC_132791.1, read as the reverse complement.
CAGTCTCTCTCTCTCTCAAATAAATAAATAAAATCTTAAAAACAAACAAACAAAAACCTCTTTTCCTTGGGAAGGGGGTAAGCCATATGCACACAATAAAAAACAAAAACAAAAACAAAAGCAAGGGGGTTTCAGGGGGCTTGCAAGCCCCAGAAATTGAATGCAGTGTTTGAGATGCACCTGCACTCAAGAGGCGTTACTTTTAAAATGGGGAACAAAAGCCATAATGACTAGGATATCAAACATCTTTAATAGTAGTTTAGAAATTCTGACCATTTCAACAAGATGTAGAATTCATTCATGCATTCAATCATTTGCCCGGTGAGTTGTCTATTTAATCACTTTGAATTTTGTTTTTGTACAGGAATTAGGTTACATATTAGAAAATACAGGTGATAATACTCAAAAAATAATCACAGGTGACATTCTTCAAAGCAATCTTTAATTATTTTCAAATAAACTTTGGTTCAGTAAATTAATCAAGGATAAGTTCAATTAAAAAAAAATTCCTATTTTTCTGCCTAATTAGTTTACAATGCATGAAAAATATCCAGAATATCAATGACATGAATTATCCAAGAATAAGCCTGACAAAATCTGAGTAGCAGGATATCCGCTAAAAGTGCAGACTTTACAGGGTGCCTGGGTGGCTCAGGCATTTAAGCATCTGCCTTTGGCTCAGGCCATGGTCTCAGGTCCTGGGGTGGAGCCCCTCGTTAGGCTCCCCACTCGGGGGAGCCTGCTTCTCCCTCTCCCTCTGCCTCTTTCCCTGCTCGTGCTCTCTCTCTCTCTCTCTCTCTCTCTCAAATAAATAAAATCTTAAAAAAAAAATACAGACTTCACCAAGGGATGGAAAAGAACACATGAAGAATTGGAAAGAACTCGAATCTATCTGAGGGAAATATCCAGCATCATCAACATACACAGATACACACACAATACATATATTTACGTATATATATACACGTATGTATGTACACACATGCATATAATATGTGTGTTTATGTATTAATTTGTGGAAGCTCAGAACCGAAATCTTTGGAAAGCTTTGGAAAATAATAGAACTATTACAAAAAAGAGTCTTTTTTTTTTTTAAAGATTTTTCTTATTTATTCATGAAAAATAGAGAGAGGCAGAGACACAGGCAGAGGGAGAAGCAGGCTCCATGCAGGAGCCCGATGCAGGATCACGACCTGAGCTAAAGGCAGATGCTCAACCACTGAGCCACCCAAGTGTCCCCCAAAATAGGATCTTTTGAACAGAAGTTTTCAGTATGGTCTAAATAAGAAGACTGAAGACTATTTTCCTATCAGCTGTAAGAACATACAATAAAGTGAAAATGATTTTAAACATTTGGACATAATAAGGGCAGCCCGGGTGGCTCAGCGGTTTAGCACCTGCCTTCGGCCCAGGGTGTGATCCTGGAGACCCGGGATTGAGTTCCACGTCGGGCTCCCTGCATGGAGCCTGCTTCTCCCTCTGCCTGTCTCTCTCTCTCTCTCTCTCTCTCTCTCTCTCTGTGTGTCTCTCATGAATAAAAATAAAATCGTAAAAAAAAAATTTTTTTGGACATAATACATGAAACCAAACTGATCAATAGAACAAAAATAAATAGAACTTCAGCCTGCTTGGAAGATACAGAAACATATATTTTTTTAAAAGCCAGGCGAGATCTCTCATTATCAATGGGAATATTGATAGACAGTCCAACAAGTGATATTAAAAATTCTGCAACGTAGGCAGGGGTAATTTAGATATCAAGTTTGTATTGCTTTAACTGATAAAAATGTTCATATGTGAAAAAGATGACGTCTGTGAAGCACACACACATTTGGGGGTAATAATTGAAATTGATAACATGATGAAATTCTTTAGAAACGTATTTGGTTAGACAGTTAAAAGCTAAAAAATAGTCACATTAATAGAAAACCACAGAAATGTAAAGTTGCAAAAATAACGACAAAGAAATAATGCCCTAATTTGAAGCACTATAAAATTTAATAAAAATTTTGCCAGTAGTAAAATAAACAAAGGATATTAATGGGAGAATTTCTAAATGGGTAATACAAATGGTCAATAAACTTGTGAAATACATAATAAACTTTATATTGATGCAAATGAAAACAACAATATGCCATTTCTTACTTATTTAACTAGCACCTGATAAATGACTGGAGGTTTTACAGAGAAATAGCCTCACTAACATCTTGCTGGTAGAAATGTGAATTGATTTCATCTCTCTAGAAATCCCTTTGGCAATGTAAATCAGAAGACCTAAAATATTCCAATATTTGACCCAATTCATTCTTGTCTAGTAATCTATCAGAGAATTGATCTTATATGTGAATAAATGTTTGATTACAGTTAATAGATATAGGGTTTAAAAATTGAAATAACATACATGTCTAAGAGGGAAATTGGCAAATAAATTATAATAAGCCTTAAAGTAGTATTTTAAAACAATTAAAAATCTCATCCGGAGGCATTTGAAAAAACAGGTCAATGTGAAGCATCTCGCTGGCTCAGTTGGGAGAGTACGCAAGTCTTGATCTTGGGGTTGTGAGTTCAAATCCCACACTGGACATAGAGATTACTGTAAAAACAAACAAAAATCCCACGAGGCATTTAAAAAGTAAGTAAATAAAATAAAAGGTCATGAAAAAGTTACATATATATAAAGAATATATAGATATATATACAGACTATACATGATCATAGTACACGTTTATCAGAATGTCAAGAATGTCATCAATGGCTTCTTTTTTTAATATAGACTTTTCTTCTCTAGTTTTTACGTGTTTTATATGTATATATATATGTATGTATACATATATAATTATTATTTTTTACTTTTCCTACTAGTTTTGAACTTGAGACTTATTAATTTCTAGTATCTCCATGACAGAGCTTCACTGTCTCTATGGATACCTTGAAACCGAAATCACACGGAAATATTTGTCCAATATGACACAACAGCACCCTTTCCCCTAGAAGAGGGACTTAAAAAAATAAAACAAAGCACCTTTTTTTATTCCTAGTTATCTTTCTCCTTCCTCTAACTCCTTTAAATAAGTTCTATCAGTGAGTATGATTCTGTGTGATAGATATGGAATTTATAACATAGATGCATGACGGGAAAGAGAAGGAGACGCAAGAGTAGAGAAGCAGGAAGAAATAGAAAAAGGTAGAAAAAAAAGGTAAGGTCTCACAGACTGGAAATTCAGACTGTTTGAGCACTGCTGGATAGAGAGATAATTTGAGGTCAAACAAAACTCTGTGGTGAAGTGCTGCTTTGGGATATGAATGGGATCCCCTTTAATATTCCCTAAGAGATGCAGGTGATATTTGGAACCTTTCTTTTTTCTATTTTTTTCTATTATTACTTTCATTTGCTGGACTCTATTTTTAATACAGCACCATGTTGTTCAAGTATTAGGATAAATGTGAAACTGATATTTATTAGGGTTACAAATATTTATCTGAGGGGAATTTCTATGTAGATTTAATTAGACTTTCTTTTTTTAAAATTTTTATTTATTTATGATAGTCACAGAGAGAGAGAGAGAGGCAGAGACATAGGCAGAGGGAGAAGCAGGCCCCATGCACCAAGAGCCTGATGTGGGATTCGATCCCGGGTCTCCAGGATCGCGCCCTGGGCCAAAGGCAGGTGCTAAACCGCTGCGCCACCCAGGGATCCCCTAATTAGACTTTCAAAAAAAGGTCTGTGCTCTTAGTTGAGAACACCAAGCATATATAGTGTATTTGCAAATATATTTATGACCAGAGGAAGGATACTACATAGAATAGTTTTCAAGGGGCATTCCTTCAGTGATTGATCACCTCATCCATCTTTTGTTTTAGGGTTTTATTAGGAATGCAGTAGAATCTCAGTGTTTTCTCTTCAACTGCCTCTAAGATCTCCCATAATAACTGAATCAGAATCCCTGCCAAAAAAAGAAGAAATTGGTGATATATTCAAAAGCACTAGAGTTTAACGATGGTACTTTCACACAAGTGTCACTAAGATTGTAAAAAATGAACAAAGTATATAGTATATCACCCTGGGGTTGGAAATAACAGGAGGCCCTTCCTAGGCCTCAGGTATAAGGAGACGTTATTGTAACCTGGGAAGTGCTGTCACTATAGCAGAGGGACCCCCCCTAAAAGGATCCCATACGTACTTCCAGACCCAGATCCAGCAAGAAGGGAGCCAAGAGTATGAATACCATGATCTCTGTCTCTTCCCACCCTCTCATCTCCAGCCGGTTCCTCCCATTGGATGTACCTGGTGGGACTCTAGAAAACAGGGAGCCTTTTGGGTATGATCCACAGATGTCAGGCCTGGAGGATAACCAGGCAGAGAGCTGATCTCAAGAAACAAATAATGAATATCCAGGACGTTTGAGACTCTTACCTATCAGATAATTCATCATCTCTGTATGTGAAGTTGATTTCACAACATGCACACAAAATATAGAAGAGTAACCTGACTACAAAGATAACGATGGGGCCTGTGTCTGTAAATAATTATCAGTTTCTCCTTTTAGTCTGAATTACCAGAGGCATTGCCACCTACTCTGAATAGGAGCATTTGAGCTTTGGGGAATTAAGGAACAATCTTTGTCTTTTCATCCCTTTTATTTCAATTTATGTTTACCATCACCCCAAAATGCTACATTAAATCAAAAGACGTGTTTTTCGGAATAAACTTGAAATATATTCAAATTCCAGGCCCACTAGTGTCCAAGATGTAGTGACTATTTAACTCTCGTAGCTTCTACAAAAAAAAAAAAAAAAAAAAAAAAGGGTCTCCTCTTTGTCAAGAAGAATTTTGATACCAATTTCAAAAATAATTTCTTTAAAGGATTTTCTTTATTTATTTGAGAGGGAGATGGTGGGAGAGCAAGAGCAGGGGGAGGGGCAGAGGGAGAGGAGGAGCAGACTCTCAGCTCAGCAAGGAGCCCCATGCAGGGCTCCAAACCAGGACCCTGGGATCATGACCTGAGCCAAAGGCAGGTGCTTAATTGACCAAGCCACCCAGGAGCCCTTCAAAAATAATTTTTAGAGATGATATAAGGCGATTTATTAAGGGCACATGTCACTACATCTGCCACAATACTAATAAAACGTCAGTTTGAGTCTCAGACCAAAGCTCTAGCAAACTCTTCTCTTTTCCCAAAGTAGTGGATTTATTCCTCTGTTTGAGAGAGACTAAGAATATTCTCTGGCTGTCACAGCACTAGAGATTTAATTTAAAAAAAAAAAGCCTTTCATAAATGAACATTTTTAGCTTAGATGGAGGATGTTAGCAGACTAGCGTGTGTAGGCCCATGTGCATGAGTAAGTCTGTATATGCTCGGGGTCTGGTTGGTACTGAGGAAAGGAAACGAGCAGCAGGCCTGAAAGCCTTCACTGGGCTTAATAAAGTTGAATGAATAGAACAAAGAAGATCGACTGCTAAGTGGAGAAAGCTCTGGGCTTTCACCCCTGGGACTGTAATTCAAGGTCAGCTTGATGCCTGACAGCCACGCCTGGGACTCTGGTTGGGGCAGTATCTGTGCCGCCCGTGGAGGATGCTGGAATTGGCTGCCAACGGGTAAACAGGACACATTTATTTTCTTAGCTGAGGGCCTAAAAGGAAATTCTGTAAAACAACAACAACAACAACAGCAAAAATTAAAAATAAGTTCTGATGGATTGAGTCTGAGAATCAGGAGCACATTTCTGGCTGAGGTCATCATCACCAACCAGTGCACGGTTGACTTTACAGCTGCCTTGACAATGTTTCTGTCAGTTAAATTAGAGATATTTAGGGTACATGCGAATACGGTTGCTTTCAGTTCACGAGGAGCACTCTTGTGTGCCTAGAGGGACCCTCCGTAATGTCTGTTTATGATAAACCACCCCAAGCACAAAAAGTTTTCAGATGTTGAGTTGTGATCAGCTATAAAAGTCATGAATGTTAATGACTCAAGATATCTCTGTAGAGACGAGCGAGCGTCATTCTTTCCCTCCCGCACCCTCACCCTGCTGCCAGACTATCATAATGCGACATAATATCATGTGATGACAATTGTCTTGCAAATCTTCCCCAAATAAAAAAGAAACAGAGGTAAATTCCGTTTAATTAAAAGCCTATCTCTGTGTGCAGGGTTCGGGGCGTTGAATGATAGTAAAGCACCTGGCATATAACAGAGAAACAACAAATAATTGTTACCTCTGAAATATCATTTTCCACCACTCACCACGTCCATGTGTCCTGCAGGGACACATGAGTCTTTGCTACCCTTCATTTTATTTAATCAAAAATAAGGACAACAGTTTCTGCGCGCACCGATACTAAGGAATTTGATTGAAAGGATGTCAAGCACCTAGTACAGTGTCTTGCCTGTAGTAGTATTCGATATTTTTTAAAATATTTTTTTTAAATCCTCAACGTGCCATAAAGCTGACTCCTTAAATAAAATATGAGTCAGTTAATGAGCTATTGGCATAAATATATACAGACATCGCTCCAAGTTACAGACACCGATCTGAGAATACTTGATTCTGAAAGTGTTGCTTGTCATCAACAATTTATTTAAGGAGCCATTAATTCCTATTAAAATTAATCTAAAACTGACAATGTGTCTATTCCTGGAAAAATAAGTCCAGCATCATTGTGGTGATATTGATAGTACACATTCATATTTATATACTGTGGATAACTGGAAATTCTGTTACCACATTAACATTTTTTTAAGAATTCCTGAAGCAGCCAGGCCCTGAGTAGCAACTACAGTATCAGCCACTTCCAATTGTTCAGAAACCAGCACTAATTAAAACTGTTCAAATCATCTGTGGGCTGTGTCAAACGCCATCTCCTACATGGCTACACCTGGAAGGGACACTGATTTTGTGTACAATAATAATTTCAACAGAAAAAAAAATACTTAATGCAAAATATTGGTCCAAATATCATACAAATCACTGTTCTGTACTCAGAACTCTATGTCTTGGCATAGACAATATCAGGTTCCGACACCGTATTAAGAACTCCCCCCAAATTAAGGCTGCATGTGTATCAAAACTGATATTTTCATAAGAAAAAAACCTTACTTTAAAAAAAGAGCATTATGCAATATATAAACCATGGGATTAATGTACGGCATGGTGACTACAGTTAGTAATCTGTATTGTAAAAAAAAAAAATCCGTACTGTATGTTTGAAAGTTGCTAAGAGAGTAGAACTTAAAAGTTGTCATCACTAGAAAGAGATTTCTTCGTGGCTGTAACAGGTAGGTAGGTGCTGCCCGGACTTACCGTGACGACCATTTCACCATGTGGACACACACTCGATCGTGCTGTTGTACACCCAAGACGTAGTGTTACATGTTGATTGTAACTCGATTTAGGAATTAGCAGAGAGGGAGAGAGAAAAGAGAGGAGAGAGAAGAGCGTGGTCTTGTGCCTTAAACATCATCTGGACCAAAATACGATACAATAGGATACAACAGGCACCACATACCTGCAACGTGGTGTGTTTGTGTTTCCTCGGTATCGAAAATAGATCGTACAGCACATCAGTGGTTTCCAAACCGTATTCTTCTTTTTGAGAAGAAAACCCCTCTTTCATTATGACACCGTGTGTGAAATCCCTACCTTGTACGCCCGCCCTTGGGATCACCTCTCAGGGGATTTCACGGTGTGAAGTCCTGGGCTTTGGTGGATGAGCAGACGTTGGATCCCAGCCAAACTGCCCTGAACTGAAATAACACAAGGCCACAAGGCGTTAGAGGAGGGGATGACACGTGTCTAGCTACAATCTGCTGGGCAGCCTGCTAGTAAAATACTGGCTCTGTCACTCTGATAATACTGCCACGGACTTATCAGATCAGAAGACTTTTTGGATCCTTCTGAATAGGAGGAGGATCCGATAGACTCACCCAGGAAAGGGTAAAGAACAAAGTCATGCAGGGGGCGTTACTTTTCACAGTAGCTGGGTCTCAGGCCTTCCACCCAGCCAGGGACTCCGCTTTTAATGTATTTGTGACACCATACAGATGTGTCTGGCTTCGGGAGTCGGGTTCAGGGAAGCCTGGGTGCCAGTGAGAAGGGCAAAGCAGATGACTGTTGGGGTCTCTAACGAGGTGGCTCTCACATTTGCCCTAACAGCAAAAGAACCGAGTTGACAGGAGCCGGGTGCTCAGAGCTTGGCTTGAAGGGGGTGTGACGGGAGCTGAATGTGCAGCCCGTCGGGGGCCCTCGGGGTGATGGTTCCATCCCCATGGTGGAGTCCTGGCTCCTGGCCAGGCAAACTCGTCCTTCACTGTCTCCCCAGAATGGTGTGGGAATGGACCGTGTGCGCTTGCTCCTCTACACTGATTTTTCCCCCCCAACTTACAGGAATTCTGTTTGGCGAATTGGTTGATTGGACATTGGAGATGCGTTTGGGAGTGTTCTCTAACGAGGTGTCTAGTACACGCCTAAGCTCTGTGATGTGAGCACTTAGATCTTCGTAAAACAGAAGGAGGCCCAACGCACCACTGGCAAATCCGGCCACACCTCTTTCTTGGAGGCAACGCAAGATCCTGGAAAACCGTGGACGTAGTGGGACTCACCTGGATGCTACCCCTAGGCCTCAGGCGTTAGCTCTGTGACTTGTCCAATAGCCCCGAGTCAATCCTTTCAAGTGTATTTACCTCCTGTAATGATCACGGGTGCAAAGTGCCTAGAACCACGTAGGTGTTCCGACTGCAATTCCTCTTGTTCCTTCCCTCTTGCCCTTGGGACATTTAAAAGAAACCTGGGAAGATAAACTCACACAGGTATTTTGAGAATTATACGACTCCCTTGCAAAGAAGTCCCTCAAGCATCACCAACACTATTACCTCCCAGAAGTCAAAGGAGGCCCAAGTGAGTCTCCTCCCTCTCCCTGAGCCTTTGCTGTATCGCAGCGACTAATGGATTTCCAGGTCGCCAGTACCGTGGGTGCAGGTGTGTTCCTTCTCATCACGGGGCCTGCTGCTCCTACGTGCGGCTTGTGTCGGTTCTCTAAATTATTTAATCTTTCTTTTCCCTGAGATAAGCATGCCCCAAACTCACTTGTCGCCAATGACGTTTTATTTATTTTTTTTATTTTTTTATTATTTATTTATTTTTTTTAATTTTTAAAATTTTTGCCAATGACGTTTTATTTATTTTAATTTTTAAAATTTTTTTTGCCAATGACGTTTTATTTTATTTTATTTTATTTTATTTTATTTTATTTTATTTTATTTTATTTTATTTTATTTTTATTTTTTGCCAATGACGTTTTAAAAGCTACTTCTTATATTCTGCTTGCCAGAAAATTAAAGTTAAATATTAGCAGAGCGGCTCACTTATTCATTAGACTTAAAAATCAGTGGCTCCGTGGCTGAGCCCGTCTTTAATTACAACGATAACTTCCAGTATTTAGGATTCACTGCTGATGTGTGTTTTGCTCGGTTGGTAGCTAGTGTTTCTTCTCATTCACAGCTGAGGGCGAGGAGAGCGCCCAGAAGCTTCCTTTGCTTTATCAAATGCTCTTGAGGAGGAAGCGGGGGAGAGTCAAGAGCACCTCAACCTTTGCTGGGGAATCACACATGGGACAATGAAAGTTTTTACCTATTAACTATTATCTGCTAATATGGGGGAGACTTAGGAGGGCTCTATAACCACCAGGCATAACAACAGGCATTTTACTCCAGGAGAGAGAACTAATATTTGTTAAGTGTCTGCTAGATACGGGAAGCCAGGCTATTTTTTATATGCGTATTTCGTTGAATCCGCTAATCCTCAAAACATAAGACCTTTTTGCAAACGAAGAAATAGTTTCCAAAGGTTTACAGACAAAGCAAGTAAGTAAAAGAGTCAGGGATCAAAGAGATCTGAACAACTCCTTATATTTTACTCTTTCTCAAATACCAAGTTACTACAACCAGGGAAATAAAAATCCTATTAACAGCTAGGGGATCCTTGAAAGAGGTCTTCTTAGAGTTATTATATTATTAACATATTTTTCAAATGAGTTCGCATATTGAAGAGAATGTGATATGCGAATATTTTTAAAGTCCTTATGAGGAGTCAAAAATATCAAACACATTAAAACCATCCCAATTAGTTTTGTTTGCACTCCAGAAATTTCTCAGCAAACTTTGCGGGCATTATTATTATTATTATTATTATTATTATTATTAAGGCTGTGGTAAATTTCAGAACAACCACTGTCAGCATTATTTAAACCTCTTAATCGGTGGAGACCAAAATTTTCAAGTTGCACTGTGTCACTAGGGGTGAAATGAAGAGCATCAATCCGTCAGAACGGTTATTGTCAGTTCTCGGAGTTGATTTCATAATCACTAATACTTACCCTTTACCTAAATCCCACCACTTTAGAGAATGCCTAGAGGTCTACCTATTTCTCATCCAGGTTTTTTTTGGTTTTTGTTTTTTGTTTTCCTCTCCAGGTCTCTCCTCTCTCACCTGATCTCATAGTTTTCTATTTTTATCTGGTGACCATTCTCACTATATGCATTTGACTCCAGACATTTTTTTTAATATAAAAATCATTTCTCCCTATAGGTGCTGAACATATTGAGGGAAATGACCAAATTTTTTTTTTCTGTCACGTAAAATACCTATAAACAGGCCAGTACCAAAAGACATACATGGGTCAAGAACTATGGAATAGGGGATCCCTGGGTGGCTCAGCGGTTTGGCGCCTGCCTTTGGCCCAGGGCGTGATCCTGGAGACCTGGGATCGAATCCCACGTCGGGCTCCCTGCATGGAGCCTGCTTCTCCCTCTGCCTATGTCTCTGTCTCTGTCTCTCTCTCTCTCTCTCTGTGACTATCATAAATTTAAAAAATAAAAATAAAAAAAAACCTATGGAATAGACTCACATCGAATTTACAGGTTTGTGCCTTTTCTATCACTACCTTATCTACGTGAACTTAGGCACATTAATTAAGCCTCATCTGTAACATTGAAACCCCAAAGCCTTATAGGTTGTTTCGTGAAACTTTATAAGGCTGTCCTTACTTTCAAAGAATCGCCGGGGGTTATTGGAAACCTACCACTAGCGTATATTGAATAAGTTACTTACTCTTGTTAAGACTCGGTATTCTCTTTCACAGAATGGATATGAAAACAAGGGCTACCTTGCAGGACGATAATAGATATCGAATAAGGTGATGTACCTAGATTTTTTAGCAAAGCGTTCCCATAAGCCGTCAGCTCTTTCAACCATTTCACCACATGCCCCAAAGTGACAAAGGGCATTCCCTCCTCCTCACCCCCAGTCCACTTGCTCAATACCCTCATGGGTTACTTACCCCGGAAGAAACCCAGAACTCCAAGCAGAAGACAAGAGGGCAGACGAGCCTCCTAGAATAAGAAGAAATGGACTGAGGGATGGAGGGTCAGAGAGTCGAATCAACGCCTTCTACATCGTTAAATGATAAGAAATATTCATGTGAGATCGTCCTTTCAAACAGGAAACAAATAATAAAAGGAATGTTATGACTCTTTTGAAATGCAGCAGGAGAAGCCCTGGTTAAAATTTCAACAAGTGCGAGTCATTAGCTAAACAAAGCCTGACAGCTCCACAGGCACCCAGACGCCTAACAAAGGCCTGATTTCTGAGACGCCCGGAATAGCCAGTCCCTCTGCATTTCCCTCAAACGTCCCATTTTGTTCGTCTACTGTGGACCCTAAAATGTCATTCTCTCTTCTCTCTGCAAGCCACACGTGTCTGAACAGTAGAGCTGACGTCTCCCTTCATCAGTGATCAGAAGAGAGACTCTCTTCTGCATCTTGCCGTATTGATCCTGTTTAAAAAAGATGGACATTGCTGAGGAAAATGAATCAATTGATCCCTTTAAGCTTTCAAAAGGAAGACTTTCTTCCTTAGGTTTTGCCATTTTCTCTGAAATCTCAAGGGATAAAAACCAGATCGTTGTCATTGCCCCCACTCTAAACAAGACTGAAAAATTGTGGATTGTGCCATACATAATTTATAGTACTTAAGAGAAAGGTGACCTGATAGAAATACATTTTAATGAGCACCTACCAAATGCTAGGCTTTATGGTATTTAATTTTTTTTATTTTTTTTTATGGTATTTAATTTACATGCAATTCTCTTGTAATTCTCACAAAGGTGTGATGGGGTAGGAAATGTTAACCTTATTTTGCAATCAAGGAAACTAAGGTCAGGAGTTTGCAAATAAATGAAAATAAAATTCCCTCATGGAACAATACACGTAGGAGAGGTGCCTGAGAGGGAAATGGAATGGGAGATGTATTCCATTTATTCACTTTCTAGCAGGGAAAACTATTATTATTACTAGTAGTTCATGTTATATTCATACTTCAAATTTATTTGGGGTCTTATTATATTTTCATTTTGTTTCATTTTTAATACGAACTGAATAATAGAACTTTTAGTTACAATTTTCTTATTGAATTACTTCAATCCTCCCCCTCCTCCTGGTGTCAAAGTCTATCCCAAACTTTCCAGAGCAGTTGGCTAAGAAACTCATATTTTTGTGAGAGACTAAGGCACTTTCTATAGAACTGGCCAGGACTACATCCCCTTTTACATTAGCTGGGTGTAAACATGTGCATTGATTCATAAGGGAATGTTCCATTATTTTAGATATTTTTATTAAGGGACAGTCGTCTTAAGCAGTAAGTAGCATAAACAATAGAGCTAATGCCTTTGGAATCCCTGTAGAAAATGACCACAATAGAGAGTTGACGTGGAGAAAAAAAAAAAGTGCGTAAAACTGATTTCATGGAATTTTCAGCATTCTCCCCACAAAGAAAATAAATGTATGCATCCATTTATATATTTATTTATCTCAAATGAGCTCACCGTGAAGCACAAGTGTTTCTCTAACCAGAGGTTTCATATGTGAGCTATCTTTTTTTTGTTGTTGGTTTGTTTCTTTTTACCTACTCTAGACCTTTATTGTCTTCCCAGTGAATTGACCCAACTTCTCTGATTTCAGCCCCTGTGGAAGGGCAGTTCGAGTCTCTGGATGGAGCCCCCAGACTGCTCTCTGGTCACGAGGTGTGTGTTTGGTGCTGCAGGGAGAAGAGTGATGAGCGGCCCCCGCGGGATGTTTTCTCCTGCCCAAGCCCCAGGCCCACCTGCACCCCCTTGGGTGGGGATCCGCGGTCCCCTCTCCCCCAGGGCTCTGCTCCCGCTGCAGAGGTTGCTTGAAGCTAAAGGAAGTTTGATGGGACGGGGGAGTCTGTGTGCGGCAGAGGGGTCCTGCTATTGTTTGATTTGAGGCAATTTTATTGAGCTTTTGTGAGAGCCATCACCACAGAAAGGTGAGCTCGCCTGCACGTTTTTATTGTATATCCACAAACCAACCGCATCCTTTAAACATAAGGAATCGACAACTTTACGTTCATGTGTTAAAAAAAAAAAAAAAGTTTTGAATAGACATTTTGCAAGAGGATGCTGATTGAAAAGCAAGTATGGAAATCGTCTACCTCTCAGCAATCAAATACATATAAATTGAGCTTCACTGTTAGACAAAGAGCAAATGTAAAAGTCAGGATATTTAATATGAGAATGCTTACATTTTTACCTTAATGGTGAGGCAAAAATTGAGGTAAACTTATCAGAAAATGTCACAAAATACATCAAACTCCTTGTGTTCTTTTTGTTTTTTTTTTTTTTTAATCTTTAAGCCCATAACCCTTAATCTTATTTCTGGCAATAAATCACAAGAATTCAACAAACAAACACATCAAAATCAGCCAAAAGTTAAAATATTCACATTAATATCCATATTGTATAGTCTTCTTGAAAATTTTGAACACTTGGAAATGGCATATATGATTGAAAGAAGAATGAACAAATCACGGCATGCTGTATGTGAGGAAATACTCGTATATTCCAAGGACTAACTTTGCAAAATATTTTAATATCATGGAAACACGTTTGCTTCATAGTATATGAAAAGGTATGTGACTTTATACGTATAATACTTCCTATTACCTCAAAATTAGGTGCAGGTTAGCATATAAGGCATGAGAGGTGTGTGGATTTCCCCACGATCAAAAGTAGAGTTTTCCTATGAAACCTTTTGTAAGGTAAAATGGCATAAAGCAAAAAAGCAATTAGCGTTTTGTAAAAGTGAACATTTTCTCCAGATTTCTTTTGGCTACTGAGAAACGGCGGTACTAGTGTAGGTTTTTCATAAAAGCCAAGTGCCGTAAAGCAAACGGGGGATAATAGCGGGAGGAAATAGCAGGGAAATCTGTGTACTGAAAAATGTCATAAAATTATTAGTGACTATATCTGATATGCTAGGCACTTTTTCCCCCTATTTTCTATGTCCCAAATATTTTCTCATGAGCACACATCAATTTTTAAAATGAATAAAAATAAATCTCATCAAAATTATTTTTAACGCAAACCTTAGCATTTGGAAGGCTTTTTGAGTAGGACCTCTCTCTCTCTCTCTCTCTCTCTTTTTTTTTTAAATCTCAAATAATCTAGTCACTGCCCCCCCACCCCCATGTTGAAAGATGTCATCTGAATAGCGTGTTTTACTTCCACAAAACTAGATTACATCCCTAATTCATTATTGTCTTAGAAAACCCACCTTTCAACCACCTGCAACACGGACCATCATTCCTATCGAACTTAATTAGAAAACAGTTTGGATGTTGGAGGGAACCCTAATTCAAATCAATTAAAGGGAAAGTTGTCAAGTTCATTTTGGACTCGCTTTTCTCCACTCTCACCGAAGGACTGACGAGATCTGTCTTCCCCAATCTCCTTGTCTTCCTCCAGGGTTATGTCATAGTGTTGGGTGTGTAAATCCAGGGGCTCGCCGTGGCAATTAGCATCTGAGCCTCCTGCCGCAGGTGAGGGAAGGAGCCTGGGTGACAAACGGAGGCGGCCCAGGATTTCACTCCGGAAATGCTTTGAGGGGTGCCTGCGTTCACAGGTGACACATCTCTGGCTGGCGGGGCAGGCAGCCCTGTACTCTGGCCCTGTTTCCATTTCATGTTGGGGGCTCTTCTTCCTTCCCGTCCCATGCCCTAAATCCTATTGTGTCACAGTTAATCTAGTCATCAGGTGGAGAAAGCATGTCAGACGGTGACTATTTAAGGAGCACAGCCCTTTCCCTGACTACATCATTACGGGTCCTTTACTTCTGCATCGCTGAAATAAGATTCTTTGCCTTATCTGTCACCTACCCATATCCTTGCTGCCTGAAAATGCGTGCTCCCCTCCACCCAACTTATATAGAACTACTTTCTGTGTACTAATTTCACTCATTTCCGTGCCCGCTAAAATCATTATCTGCCAAGCAAAATGGACCAGATGCATTCCATATAGTGATTATATATATATATTTCTCTATATATTTCTCTCTATATATTTCTAAATATATATATTTTAGATATATTAGGTATATTTAGATATATATTCTCTATATATTCTCTATATATTCTCTATATATAATATATATATATATTCTAAAACTGGGGCATATGGTCACAATCATTTATATACCCGCCTTATCTCTCAGGCTGTGGCCTGGCCCATGAGAATGGGGACTAAGTTTTAACAACCTTTAGTATCCGAGGATATAGGTTACTCTCAATTTTTCACTTTGAGTGAATTAACGAGTGAAAAAATAATAGCTGTCTTGTGTTACTTTTGACTACAAAGGCATTAGAAGATTTCAGAATGATGGAGCTCCTGAAATCTTCTAATAATTTGAGGAAATTACCCAGGATATTTGAAAGGAGACATTCTCTTTAAATTCTAAATTTATAGTCTGTTATTGATAGAGTTGATCAAAATAAATTTCTAGGTAAGAGACTAGGAAATCTAGACTAAATTATGGTTAAGCATTTGGAATATATCGTGGAACCTCCTGGACTGCAGGTTAGGAGGCTACTCAGAATTTCCGCCTCCCTAGTCAAAGTAGGTGTAAAAGCCAAGACAATTACCCAAGTAATGAAGGGGTCATATTTTCTTCTCTCCGTCCATGACTTTTATGTGGGCTTTGTTTTCTATCACATTACAAACTCCTTAAGTAAGGTTAGAAATCTCACTCTTTTCTGGGTTTCAAGAATCGCCTCCCCCGAACTGTGTCCTAGTAGATACTCATTTGGTTGATTATTGTCAACTAACTCCCGTAGAATGACCAGGCCCCAGGATTACCAGTTCTTTCCCTTTTCAGTAATTCTTTGAGACCTCCGTGCCGGTTACCAGAATCCCTTCTGAAGGGCTGTTCCAACCCGGAAGAGCCCAGGATGGAGAGGGATTAGCTTCTGTAAGACTTAACTCTGCTTTAAAATCATCTTGGACATTTTTTTAAAAGATTTATTTATTTATTTATTTATTTATTATAGAGAGAGACGCAGAGAGAGGCAGAGACACAGGCAGAGGGAGAAGCAGGCTCCACGCAGGGAGCCCGACGTGGGACTCGATCCTGGGACCCCAGAATCGCGCCCTGGGCCAAAGGCAGGCGCTAAACCGCTGAGCCACCCAGGGATCCCCCATCTTGGACATTTTTAAAAGGAAGATCTCTAGTCTCGCCCCCAGATATTCTCATCCAATGCTCCTGAACTTTATTTTACATATTTCCTCTTGTATTGAAGTGTAGTTGACGTGCGACTTTACATTAACTCCCGGCGTACAGCACAATGGTTTGGTGTTTGCACGTATTATACAATGATTACAATAAGTTCAGGCATCACACGTCATATATATGCCATAAAATATTTTAGGGAGAATACTGAGATTTTGCTACATGAAGAGCTGCAGAAAGCCGGGATGACTGAAGGGGGAAGCTGTTTTCTCCCTCTGCTCTGGTTCTAGGAATTCATGGGGTGGGGGATCAGGGTCATGACCAGGGGGGGAGGGGATCTCCTATGTGCTATCTGATGTGAGACAGAGAGAGACAGAGACAGAGAGACAGAGAGACTACGAGCTGTTGACTGTCAGCAGGCAGCTCCAGCAGGCAGGGTGTCCGGCGTCAGCAGGACCAGGCTCCCACTGGTCAGCACCCTCCCTTCCAAGCTCTGCTTGTCAGCTGTCCCACAAAGGACACGATCCAGGTTGCCGGTGGCAGTCACTCTCCGTCCCGCTGTGTGGCCCCCCTGACAGGTGCCTGGCAGCTTGAGCTTTCCTTCTTGAACTCCTGTATCTTGTTGAACCCATTCTCGCCCACGAACACACGGGGCCACCTGCTACTCACTGGTGGCTGAATGGGGGGGGGGTGTTGCTGGGTTTAGATCCACAGCCAGAAGCTGAGCGCCTCGGTCGCGTCTCAGAAATGAATCCTATTACAGCAGGGGCAGGGGCTCTGGGTGCTGGGACTCACTTCCAGGAAGGTGACGCCGGCGGAGAGTTTAAAGGTGACCACGTGCATGCCCTTGAGGGGGGCACTTGAGCTCTTGGAGAGGTGGGCAGCACAGAAGCCATGGGGGCTCCCCGGGGACAGAGGCCACAGCCCGCCTGTCCCTCGCACCGAGGTGCAGCCGCTGCTGCCTTCCATCCTGACGCTGGATTCATCAGGAAGCGCATCAGGGGAGGGCCTGGGGGTGTCGGGCCCCCCGGAGCAGCAGCCGGACGGCTGAACACGACCAGGCTGGAGACACAGGCTGGACGACGGCAGGGGCAAGTCTTCTAGATCGTGCTCCGCTGGGAGGTGGTCGTTTGCTTTGGTTTGGTTCTTCCTTTCAGGAGTCAGGTTCCTCCTGCTTTTCCTTGGGATCCAGGGTCAGTCACCTCGAAGGCTGAGGAGCTGCAGCGGGAATCTGCCCTCCTCCGAGGAGAGGCCTCCTGGTGCCTCCTTCATCTTCCCCGTGTTGTCTTCCTCCTCCTTATACTCACTCTTACTCCTTCCCTCGTCTTGGTCTTCACCGTTGGACTCACAGCTGGAATCCAGCCGCTGCGCTCCTCGACGGACTCACCCTGGGACTCTGGGCGCCTACCTGTGGACTCTGTGGGCCCGGCCCCTCTTCCTCTTCCTCCTCTTCTCCCAGGTTGGGCACCTGGTTCATGGAGGCCCCCCCCATGCTGCGTGCAGATGTGTCTGGGGCTCCCCCTGGCCAGTCTGGGAGCTCTTGGTAGCCTGTGGCCTTGGCATTCAATGGGTGGGACAGTGAGCGCAGCTGGAGGTGGTCCCATGGTTGAGTGTGATCCGAGCCTGGGGTTGCTTTGGGTGCCAGGGGGAGCTTGGTAGCGGGGGGCCGAGGGCTCCGCTCTGCTCTGAAGAGAAGTGTCCAGGGCACTGGGGTTGCTTTGGGTGCCAGGGGGAGCTTGGTAGCGGGGGGCCGAGGGCTCCGCTCTGCTCTGAAGAGAAGTGTCCAGGGCACACGCAGCGTAGTTCTGGTGGCGTCTGGCCAGCGTAGCATGTGCTTGGTCAACAGCGTGGTCTGCTCAGGACTGGGCAGGTGGGGCCTGGCCGCCAGGTTGGTGAGCTGCGGGCTGAGGATGTCCTGCTCTGCTGTGACGGACGTGGCCGTTTTCACCAGGACATGAGGTGAGTGTTGGAGACGTGTCCCCGGTACTCACCCGCGAGCCACAGGCGCGGGCCCAGGCCACCAGCTCCCTGCTGTCTGTGAGCTTTGCCAGCCTGTGACCTCCTCTGCTGTGCGGCTGCGTGTGCTCGGGCCCTAATGACGACCACCCCCGTGAGGCATAGCTCATGGCAGTGCAGTGGCAGCTGCACCTGCTGCTGAGCCAGGGGTCACCGGCTCATCCCAAGTCAGTGGCCCGGGGTCCGATGGCCTGGATCCCGGTGCTGTAGGTCCACGTGCATGTTGTGAACACGGTTCTGGAATTTCTAGCTGCATTAACTTCATTGCTCAGCACTTCCCGCTGTAGGATCCTGTTCTGGGGGGAGCTGACTGAGGTGATGTCGGAGCTCCTCAGGTAGGGCTGAAGCCACCGGCTGCCTGAGGACACGCGGGCCCACCTGCCCCCATGCAGGGGGGACGGTCCGAGCACCTGGGACCTCGGCCGGGGCAAGGGCAGTGGGTGTGGGGGGGCACAGGGGGCAGCAGCAGGAAGAGGGCGGGCCTGGGGTCAGTGCCCGGCAGGTGAGAGACGGGGCTCTAGGGTGGGCCCAGCGGGCGGGCAGGCCGGGGCTCGGTTACTTATTTATTTTAAAGATTGTGCTTACCTGTTCCTGAGAGACCCAGAGACAGACCCAGAGACAGACCCAGAGACCCAGGCAGAGGGAGAAGCGACCTCTGAGCAGGGGCCGGATGCGGGACTCGATCCCGGGACCTGGGGTCACGCCCTGGGCCGAGAGCAGATGCTCCACCACTGAGCCCCCCGGGCGTCCCGAGAAGCTCTTATCTATGTATTTAGAGAACAAAATATTTTATTTGACAATTAGCATTTTGGAAAAAATGGGAACTCCTGCGTCAGAGGAAGCCTCCTGCATTGAGGGCCACAGCGCGGGCCGGGCTGGGGTGGGAGCAGCTGGGGCGGCCTGGGGGGCCTCAGGCCCCACACTAACGTACTGAGTGCCAAGTGCTGAGTACCGAGTAGCGAGTACTGAGTACCGAGCGCTGAGCACTGAGTAGCGAGTACTGAGTGCTGAGTACTGAGTGCCAAGAGCCGAGTGCCGAGTAGCAAGTACCAAGTGCCAAGTAGCACCGAGTAGTGAGTACCGAGTAGAGTGCCAAGTAGCAAATAGTGAATACCGAGTGCCAAGTACCGAATACCGAGTGCTGAGCACCGAGTACCAAGTGCCGAGTACTGAGTACTGAGTGCCAAGTGCTAAGCGCCAAGTACCGAGCACTGAGGACCGAGTAGCAAGTACCGAGTGCCAAAACTGAGTACTGAGTAGCAAGTACCGAGTGCTGAGTGCTGAGTACCGAGTAGTGAGTATCAAGTCCTGAGAGCCGAGTACTGAGCACCGAGTGCAAAGTACCGAGTACTGAGTGCTGAGTGCCAAGCGCCAAGTACTGAGTACTGAGCACCGAGTGCCAAGTACCGAGTACTGAGTGCTGAGTGCCAAGTGCCGAGTGCTGAGTACTGAGCGCCGAGTGCCGAGTACCGAGTGCCGAGTACCCGTGGAGCCCCCGTCGGAGCCTCCCCAGCCCGGGCCACGGCGTCTGCGGACGGGTGGGCGGCTGTCCGGGGCCTTCCCCGGGTGCGCAGGCCGGAGCCCCGGCGGCCGCCGCTCACCTGCGGGCAATGCCTCCAGGACGATGCCTCCAGGACGCCTCCAGGCAGGCACCTGCTCGCGCACCTGCTCAGATTCCTTCCTGGGCTTCTCCGGGAGGGTTACTATGGGGCGGGGGGCACCGACCTGGGCACCCCCCCTTCCCCGCCCCTCCCCTGGGCATCCCTAACACGTCAGCTCTCTCGCCCCCAGGCTGGGGGATGCAGGACGGGGCAGCGCACCTGCACCGGGCAGGACTGACCTGGACGGTCCTGGCTGCATCCTGGGGGCGCAGCCTCAGGACGGCCTCGGCAAGGAGCCGCTGCCCGGATCCTCTGCTTCCAGCACATTCCCCGCGGGCAGGCGGCCTCGGGGCTCCGCCCTTGGCCCTCGGGCCCACCCCGCGTGGGCACCAGACCGAGGCAGGCGCATCCTCCATCCTCGTCACCCGGCGTCCTGGGGACTCGGTCCCTAAAGGGCGAGGCCTTCTGCAAGGGTCTGCGACCCCGAGCGGCCTAGGCGGACGCACGGATAAAGGATCTCCCAGGCTCGGGGAGCCACGGCCCCAATCCCAACTGGGATGCTTCTCCACGTCATTGAATAAGGGGCAAGGACGTTTTTGCATTTTGATTTTCCACGGTTTTTTGATGTATCTCCATGTTATTGGATATTTAAATACTCTTCGTTCTTTTCGCATGTTTTGACTTTGATCCTTCTTGAAATCACCCTGGAGACAGCATGAGGCTTTTGGGGTATTTGTTTTCTTGATTGTTGTTGCTTTTCATTGTAACGTGGAAATGTTGATGACACATTTACCATGTAATGACCAAATAAATCACAGTTTTGGCTTAGAAGGCTTGAATGGCGGGATGAGCACTGTGTGTTATGCTATATGTTGGCAAATTGAACTCCGATAAAAAAAAAAAAACACTTTAATGAAGACTCATTCTGTTTTCAAGCAACAATCCTACATACAAATGTATGCAATATCTACATATATAAAATCACATTTCTCTACTCATATGTACATCACCTATTTTTCTTTGTGCATTACTAACAATCTATGTACTTGATTATGTATCAGCCATTAAATCAATTCATTAACTAATTACCTGTATTTCAAAAAAAAATAAAAATAAAGGAGCAAGCTGGGGATTATCAAGGTCTATGATGATTTCAAATGGAAAAGTTCAATTCTTTCATTCTAGTGTGGTATGGACTATTGTGATCAAGTTAACCATCTCGTTCATGCAATCATTTTATTTTATTTTATTTTTAAATTTTTTTTCATTCAAATTTTTAAATCCTTAAGTGGCACCTGGATGTCTCAGTCAGTTGAGCCTCTGACTCTTTGGTTTTGACTTAGGTCATGATCTCAGGGTCGTAGGACTGAGCCCCGTGTGTGGAGCTCTGTGCTCAATGAAGAGTCTACTTGTCCCTCTCTCCTCTCTCTGTATCTCTCTTAAATAAATAAATAAATTATTATTTTTTTAAAGACCTTAAAACATGGAGAGTATATGGATATACGTATTGGTGGAGGAGAGATTCAAAGATTTTATAGTAAAGGAACAACTAAAGAAAATATAAATGTTTTCCTTTCCTTTATCCACCCTACAATTAGAGTTGTCTTGCAGCAACCACTTGTAATACACTTTAAACTTGAAAATGCTCAGCTTCTTGCTTCAGACAGTGGTTTGTCCTCACCTTCATATTTCATATTAAAATATATCTAGGGTAAAAGCCATGTAACTTCTTTTCCTGAGGGAAGAAGGATCATTTCGTTCTCTTGAAGGATCTCATTTAGTTTTCTACTATCCGAAGATGATTTTCTAAGTTACGTCTAATGGCTAGATACATCCCAGCATCTGTAGTTATCAAAACTTTTACCAATACTCATTCCAAATTATTTTAATGCTATTTGTTATTAGTCTAATACCTAGATTATACTTAGCAATTTTTTATAGACTTAAGAAAATAATCCATATTTAGTTGAGACAATAAAATGTTACTCGAGTTTTTTGGTAAGGTGGGGTGGTGATGGTCAGCATATGAAACTTGATTATAAGGAGTTTACATCTTGAATCTAGAATAGTTTTGTTTTGTATTTTAGGATTTTATTTATTAGTTCGTGAGAGACACATAGAGAGAGGCTCCCCGCGGGGAGCCTGATGCGGGGCTGGATCCCAGGACCCCTGGACTGACGACCTGAGCCACAGGCGGATGCTCAACCACGGAGCCACCCAGGCGTCCTCCAGATGGTTTTGGACACATACTTGGCACTCAGTTAGTAGGATGGATGGAAGAAAGGAAACTGAGTTCTGTCGTTTTCCATCTGAGATGGCATTTTTCTTCTTTTTTCCAATATGTGTACCCGAACCTTATTATATGCCCTATATGACAGGCCTGTATTGTCCAAGGTGCTGTATTTTACCGTAAAGGCCATTTTTGCAATATGTGTGGTATCAGATATGAACAACAAAAGAGACTAAGAGGGTTTTTCTATCTTATCTCTGTCGGTAGTCTAAAGAGAGTAGTAGCTAATTTTACTTTATTGTTCAGAAGTAATAAGTATCTCTGGCGATTATTTGGGGAGAAGAATGCGCACATATCCTGCGATTTCACGCATAAGCAGTTATTTCTGGATTCAAAAATTCCCAAATAGACCAAGTTCGGTACTAACATTGAACACATAGCTGCATTTTAAAAGTTGAAAGAGTCAGTTATCTGTTCATCAAAACATATGCCTTTTTCCCTTGGATTTCAAAACTGGACTGGGCACATCATGAAAACAGAATTTTCATAAAGATTGTAAAATGATATAGACAAGAAATGTATAAGCAAATAAAAAATCAAATTGTGTTTCTAAATCAATAAAAGCAATAACAAGAAAAAAAATCCAAATATAGATAAAGTTTTGTTTCATGCCTTCAATCAAGTCTGCTGTCTGTGCAGTTTAATGAACCTTTCATTTTATTGAACTAGCTTACCAATTTATAACAGAAAGTGGAATTCGGCCTGGATCCACAGAACACCATCCGTGTGTGTGATTGGTGAAAAAGGCTGCCTTATACACCAGGAAAGTATGAAATTTAGGGGCAAAATAAAAGAAGAGCTTTCTCTTCCTCCTTAATAATTTGTCCATATTTATTGTATCGATATGAATTAAGAAAGTCCTAATTTATTCAATGGATTATAATCTAACATAATCATGATTTATTTAGATGCTCAGATTTTTCCAGATTGTGAATCCCATCAATATACTCTTCTGTCTTTTTGAAGTCTCCTTCGTTTATCATTGTACATCTTTAAATTATTATAACTTAAGTAATATTATGTGACTTCCTGTATCTCCCCGCCCCCCACAGGCCTTGGTAACATTGTCGTCCTACATTTAACTCTAAATATATTATAGGTTTTAGGAAACACTGTTACTGTTTTTTACTATGTACGTTTGATTCATTTTATAGGGATTAAAAAGAGAAAAAGTAAAACATAAAATAAGAAGAGGAAAATATATTATAATTACCACATATTTAAAATTTCTGGTGCCCTTAATTGCTTTCTGTAGATATATATTTCCATCTGGTATTATTTTCCTTCTGTATGAAGAACCTCTTTAGCAATTCTCGTGGCACAGATGAACGATAAATTTTTTTTAGCTTTATATATCTAAGAAAGTCTATATTTTATCATTTGAAGGCATATTTTTCTATGTTATTAATTCTAGGTTGACCATTTTCTTTAGTAGAGTTGTCCATTCCTTCTGGCTTACTTAGTTTCCATAGAGAAATCTATCATTCTTCATTCTTTTGTTTAAAACCTGTTACTTTTGGGGTACCCAGGTGGCTCAGTGGTTGGGCATCTGCCTTCAGCCCAGGGCATGATCCTGGAGACCCGGGATCAAGTCCCACGTCGGGCTCCCGGTGCATGGAGCCTGCTTCTCCCTCTGCCTGTGTCTCTGCCTCTCTCTGTGTCTCTCATGAATAAATAAATAAAATCTTTAAAAAATCTGTTATTTTTCTCTAGCTGCTTGCAAGACTTTCCCTTTATCATAGTTTATTTAACAATTGGTTTAAGGTGTGCTTTTGCATTGTCTTATTCATGTTTCCTGTACTTGGGGTTTATTGACTTTATTGGATCTGTGGGGTTTTAGTTTTCATCAAATTTGGAAAAAAATCAGCCATTATTTCTTCAAATATATTTTTTTGATTTTGAATTTTATTTATTTTATCCTGCCCTGATTTATTATTTTTTGATTCCAGTTACACATGTGGTAATCCACTTGTAGTTATCCCACAGCTCACTGAGGATATATTCTTTATCATATGTCTTTTTCCTCTCTGTATTTAATTTTTGATAGATTCTGTTGCTGTGTCTTGGGCTTATAAACCTTTTCTCCTGAAGCCTCTATTCTGCTGTCAGTGAAAACCAATGTGCTTTTCATGGCAGACATGAAGTTTTATTTGTTTTGTTTTGTATATTGACGTTGCTACTTCACATTTTTAATGTTCTCCCCTTTCTTCTTGAACATAAGCATGTAATCATAACATTTGTAATGTCCTTGTCTAGTAATTCTTTTTTATTTTATTTTTTTACTTATTTATTTTTATTTATTTATGATAGTCACAGAGAGAGAGAGGGGCAGAGACACAGGAGGGGGGAGAAGCAGGCTCCATGCAGGGAACCCGACGTGGGACTCGATCCCGGGTCTCCAGGATCAGGCCCTGGGCCGCAGGCAGGTGCTCAACCCCTGAGCCACCTGGAATGCCCTTATCTAGTAATTCTATAAACATATGTTGGAGATATTGTGAGTTTGGTTTCAGACTACCACAAGAGGGTGAATATCACAGTAAGGTGAGTCAAATGATATTTTTGTTTCCCAATGCATATAAAAGTCATGTTTACACTAGAACTGTAGACAATTTAAGACAAACTCAGTGTGCAATAATCTTATGCCTTTAAAAAGATGTACAGATTAGTTCAAAGATTAAGATACTTTGATGCAAACTACTTAATAAAATTATAAATATAAAACAATATAAATAAATATATACAGAGATAACCATCCCGGCAAGTCATAATGATCGGTCACAAATCACCATAGCAAATGTAATAATGAAAACGTTTGAATATTATGAGGATTACCAAAATATGACACGGAAACTTGAACACACACTGTTGGAAAACTGGTGCCAAAAGACTTCCTTGATGCGATATTGCCTCAAATCTTCAAGCTGTAAAATATGCAGTAAAGTGTGATGAAAGGAGGTATGACTGTATCTGATTGTTTCTTGGTCTGTTTCTACAGATCCTTGTTTATTTATTTTTCTTTAACGATCATACCTTCCTGATTCTTTGCTTAAGTGGCAGTTTTTAATGACATGCCATGCACTGTGACTTTTAATTTTGTTGTTGCGGATACTTTAACGTATTTTTAAATGTTCTTAAACTTTGTACTAGAACATAGTTAAATTACTTGGAAAGATATAGATGCTTTTGAGTTTGCTTTTAGGTTACATGCTCGGGATCCTTAGATTAGAGTCACCTACATCTAATTTTGCCCACTACTGAAATCCTACAGAGTTTTCTAAGTATTCTCTCTGATTTCCTGTGAATTATGAGGGTTTTGTCTTTCTGGTTGCATAATTCTCTTCATGCTCTCATGCTTATATATGTATTTATCAGTGATGAGACAAAGATTTGAAGAAAGGCTCCAAGATTTCCATTGCTTTATTTCTGTGTAAGATCCCTTCTCCCCCCTACTTTGACCTGCTAACCTTTCCCCTCCTGGACTTCCTCTTTTAATTGCCTCCTACTTACCCCATTGGTGAGGAAGGAATTTTCACCCCAGACCTTTGAGGATAACCAAACCTATGTCACTCAACACCGGACTGAGGAAACTGACCATAGTCACAGGTCCTATTAGTCACATAGATTCCCAGTCTGGGGCGGTTGACACGGTGTGGGTCCCAGAGGTGGCTCCTGGGGACAGTGAACAACTAGAAGCTGAACAGGAAGCAGCCTTTGTAGTGCTGCAAGTGGTGAGCCCAGTTCCTATGAAAGAATATGAGGTTGGTTGGATAATCCCATGAGCTGTCGGGGAACCCACTATTCAGCTGTCAGCCTGAATTAGTCCCCTTGATCAAGAAGGCTGTTTGGCTAGGAGACCTCACCTGTGAGAGCAGAACTGGGAGGTAAATTTGTGCTTATACGATTCGATGCCCTCTTGGTTTTACCAGATATAGAGGCAGCACATAATATTGGACTTTAATTTTAGGCCTTTACACCACACACCTGACTCCACTCTCCATCCGCTCAGCGTAGTGCAATTGATGAGCGCTGACTGGGTCCTTCTTCTCGACACTGCAGTGTGGCGTCTCACTAGGCCATAACCTGGGGATAATCATACATTTGCCTCTTTCACGTACCACTGTCCTGTGCCACCTCGTTGTATAGTTGGAAAAATATTTCACTGACTTTGCTCATTGTTTTTATTTCTAGTGAAATGATAAATCCGCCACCTGTTACTCCATCTTGGCCTTAGCATACATTTTAAAGAACTTTGGTATAATACACATGATAAATTGAAATTTAATGGAAAGTTTATCATTATTAAGCAAATGCTAAGTATCAGAAAGATGTGGATTTCCCCACTATTACCTTTAAAAACTTTCCTACCCCTCCAGAATCCTAGAAGAAGTATGACCGTAGTATGATTAAGGGAAGAAAGGCATAAAAGGGAAGAAAAATATGGTGAGTATTTGAAAAAAAAAAAAGAGGGAAAGAGTATATTACATAATGGTAAACCATGACTGTTAGCATTCCTCTTTTATTTCTATTTTTTTTCCTCTTTTATTTCTAGACTTGAATCTGAAGGCTCATAATTTTGAAAATGAAGAGACACATAGGCAGTTGATTTTATTTGTTTTGAGATTTTATTTATTTCAGAGAGAGAGAGAGAGCAAGCATGAGTGAGGGGGAGGTGGAGAGGGAGAAGCAGATTCCAGGACCTTGGGATCATGACATGAGCTGAAAGCAGATGCTTACCCTACTGAGCCACCTATGTACCCCTAGGCAGTTGATTTGAATCAGTATTTAAGCTTTTTCTACACAATGCTCCTACCTAAAAATAATAATAATAATAATAATAATGTAGGAATAATATGGACATCAGTGTTTTCTGCAAAGACATGTTATAAAACCTACACAGGCACTTTATAGAAGGTTTGGCACACAGTAGGTGCTCAATAAATATCATTTCCACTTAAGCCAGTTTGATTACTTCCGAAGGACTTTCATGTTTTGGAGTTTCCCTACCTCTTTTTTGTACAAACTAAAATTATTTTACCAACTAGCTGGTTTCAATTCTGTTTTTGCCATTTCCTTTTCTATTTCCTCACTCTGGGAGGCTATAAACCATGCTGTGTCCGTAAGTAAATAAAGAAGTCCTCAGCCTCCCCAACAAAGAGTATTTTTTGGCAAACTCACTGCACTTATGCGGAGTGTCAGAATTTCAAAGCCTCCCTAAGGAGTCCGGCAAACATATCTAAGGGAAGGTAACAGAGTGATTATGAGTCCTTTGCAAGGCAGCAAGGCCACTCTTCAGAAAGAAAGGTGGGCTGTGTAGAGTCACGTGCTTATCTACAAGATCTGTAGCAGCAGCTGAAAATACATGCAGACAAAGAATAAGATACTGTTGGCTCAGAAAGGGGAGTTCACTTGAGAGCCATGCATTACTTTTAAAACTTTGCTATCGTACGTGTATAGGAGAACTGCAATCCTTTTGGTAATGTTCAATCCATATGATAGTCAATTGTGTTAGCGAGTATGTATCGAACAAATTAAATCATTTTCAATATATTGTACTAAAGTATGTACAGTGTTTGGACATAAAGATGCTGTGAACTACGTAGATAAGGACTTACTAGCATCAACGTTCCAACTTCTCGATTACCAATTCTGTAACCATGAGCTAATTATCTAAGATGTTTGCACTTCACTTTCTATCTCTTGTTAATAATGGACATTTCGAAAAAAAAATAATGGACATTCCATAGGATTTTTCTGAGTGTTAAGTAAACCAACACAAGTAGAAGATCCATCATGGTCCAAAATTCATAAAAGGCCCCCGGTGAATGATTGCTCTGCCGATGTTACTACCACTACTAGTAGACCATGAACTATTACTACATTTATCATTATGTGTTTGTTTTCAAACAGTGGACATTTTTAGGTTCGTGCAGTGCTCGCCAAAAGCAGAACTCATAAAATCAAAACAAGGAAACAGACAGAAATGAAATATTATAGGCACGATGATGGAGACTCAAAAATGAAATCTATCATGTAAGAAAACATGGCATTTAAAATATAAAGAATTATTGCTCATATTAAAACAGAAAACTAGGGGAGAATAAAATAGCTTTTACCACTCTAACAACTTTTTGCCTTGTGTATTCACTCATTTATTTATGAAATACTTATTAACCGCATATAGTGTTTGAACTATTATTCCAGGCATTGTGGATAAAGAAGTTAACAAAACACAGAAATTTGATCTCTTACGAGATTACAATTTCTTAATGGGAAAAAAGAGAATAAATATCATATTATGTCATTTCCTATCTTATCCTAATCCCTCAGAAGGTGATACATACCTTTATATAATGGGGAAAAATAATGAGAAGAGGAATAAGGGGTGTGTGTATGGGTAGAAAGGATCGTAATTCTTAAATACGATGGCAGGAGAAAAGTTCTGTGAGAAAGTGCAAACAAAGTCTTAAAGAAGGCCTAATTTTGACCTTATTGGATAGATGAGAAGAGTATTTAAGGCAGAAGTAAGCAATGCATAGTTCAGCCTACAATCTAGCCTCTAGCATTGATAGAACATAGAAGATCTGACTGTCGTTGAGTGAGCAAGGATCCTATCATCTGAGGGTAGAGAGTTAATGGAAGGAGAGTAAGTATTCGGAAGGCGGGTGATCTTATAGATTATTCTCAGGACATTGGCTTTTTCTTATAAAGAGATGAATCATTCCAGTTCTGTGCTGAGAACAGAAGAAAGAGAGCAGTAGGGAGCACTGCCTGGGTGGCTCGACTGGTTAAGCATCTGACTGTTGGTTTCGGCTCAGGTCATCATCTCAGGGACATGAGATGGGGCCCTACGTCGGGCTGCATGCTCAGCGGGGAGCTTGATTGAGATTCTCTCTCTCTGTCTCCCTCTACCCCTTCCCACCACTCTTGCATGCTCTTTCTCTCAAATAAATAAGTCATTCTTTAAAAAAAGAGAAGTAGGGAGGCCAGTTAGGACGTGGGTAGTGGTTGGATTCCTGGTATGTTCTGATGTGATTAAATATGGGATCTAAGAGAAAGAGGGAAGTTGTGGATAACTCCAAGGCATTGGTTTGAGCAATTGGTTGGATGGAATTTCCAGGTAGAGAAAAAGACAATGCAAGTGGAAGTTGGAAAATAGTAAGATCAAGAGGTTAGTTTTGGGAATATTAATTTTTATGGGATTATTAGATATTTGAGCTTTGGTGGTCATGGAAATATTTGGATACAAGCCTAGAATCCAGGGTGGAGATCCAGGCTACAGATATAAAATGAGGGTCATCAGGATATGGAATTTTTTCCCATATTTTTTCACTCCTTATCTGTAGACATTTTAAATTTATATATCTTTTTTTTTCAGAATTACCCTAACTTTTTAAAAATATTGCCTCACTGCAACATTTAATATATATTTTTTAATATTGTGTTTATCTATGAGAGACACAGAGAGAGAGACAGAGACACAGGCAAAGGGAGAAGCAGGCTCCCTGTGGGGATCCCGATGGCGGACTCGATCCTGGACCCCAGGATCACGCCCTGAGTTGAGCAGATGCTCAACTGCTGAACCACCTAGTTGTCCCAATTTAGTATTACTTCAAGGGCAATGGAAGGAAGGTACGGGGCACATCTGGGTGTAGATGGTTAATTTCACCAGGTATCATTTTGACAGCTTTGAGCTTGGACATGCTATTTTAGATTTGCGATCCTCAGTTCTTCACTTGCAAATAAGAGATAATAATACCTATTTTTGTGGGAGTCACATTTTATACCATTATTCAAAATTTTAGTTTTTAATTATTAAGTGACACAGGATGTGCAATGTATTCAGTGTTTCATATTCATCACCTATTTTAATCTTCATTAAAAATATAGAGATAGGTGGAATTATCCTACTAGGAATACAGAGCTTCAGGAAGAGTGAGAGATATACTCATGTTAACACAGAGTCAAACATATCTATTAACTATGTGTTTTGCCTTTGTTGTTTTTATATCCATTTTATGTAATATCAGTCTAAAGTCGTAGGGATAGAATAAGAACACAATAATTCCTCACTATTTTTATTTTATTTTATTATAATAAAAATTATGCATGTGAGGGGGGTGGCTATCAGTGTTAGAGTAGTATCTGATTTTCTATGAGGATCCAACAAAATTTCACTTGAATGAATAATGTATGTATAATAGTTTGGTAGCAAAATATTTTCAAATGCAGTATCTTTTTTTTTTTTTTTCAAATGCAGTATCTTAATTAAGCAACATTTACAAGTATATATCCGAACGTGGATTTCACTCGTTCAGTCTATGGGATAGTACAGTATACTCAGTATCTTGCTCAGTGAATTGCTTTAAGATTAATGCAAAGTGGACCCATGGAGTCTCATTCACCCAACATATCTGCTTCTCCAGTGTTCTGTGAAAGACGCTCTGGTTCTCTTCACTATCCCCTTCTAGTGCCTTCCATTGTGAAGAATCCATCCCAGACATCTCAATGTCATACCATGTTTCTGTGCTGGATGAAACCAGCCTATTAACTGCCGAATACAGTTGGGAAGGGATGGATGGTGAAATTTTCTTTGAATGCGTTGCAGCCAAGCCCAGTTAATAACTCTTGAGTCTGTAGGTCAGTAGTGTCTGACGCTAGTTTACTTGTTTTCTGTAAATATTATTTATCACGTATGTTTTACTTTACTTATATAATACTTTTTCTTATCATATCATATATTCCATAACATATATTTTTGTATCTACTATATAAATGCCCCAAAAAATCTCTGCTATGGTATTTAAGCATGTACAAGAGCACAAGTGTTGGGCATGAATGGTGCACTCAGTGGTTCCATCCAGGTGAATCTGATTTATGTGGGCAACTTCTCATAAAACTAAGTGTTCTCATCTGTAAATTGGAAAGGGGATGCTCTTCTTTCAGGGTTTATAGTATAACCAAATTACATGCTTTGAAAGATATAAATAATGTTATTAGTGACATCTATGACAGTAACTTTAAAACAATATTTATTGGACACATATACACTAAATATGTGTTCAAAAGGTTTATATGAACCAGTGAAAACAACCTTACAATGGCCCTCAAAGGCAAGTATTATCATTATTCCTTTAACAGATAGAGAAATTAAAAACTGAGGTACAGAGAGGCTAAATATCCTGCCCAAACAGGTAGCTGGCATATGCCTCCTTGTTATAAGAACAAGATGAGTTTTTTTTAGAGCAATAATGTCCAATAAAACTTTCTGCAATGAATAAAAGACTGTACATGTACTTTGTTCTATAGAAACAACTAGCCACAGGTGGCTGTTGAGCCTTTGAAATGTGACGAGAGGGATAAAGGAACAGAATTTTTAGTTTAATTTTAATTACAGTTTAAATTAAGCAGGCATATGTAGCTAGTGGGGCTGCCATATTGTACAGTGACACTCTGGAGTAAAACTCTATTAGACTGTGAGACCCTGCAGGGGTTGTACTGTGTCTCATTTGGCTTTGTGTCAGGGACTAGTACTGAGTTGAGGCCCAGAGGTACATGGCGAATGTTTGCTGCCTTGAAGAAGAGATTTATTGACGGGTTCCACCCTCAACTTGTGTGTCTAGTTTCTGGTTTGTGGATGTCCCAGTACACCCAACCTTCTCTATACCTCTATGGTCTTTTAAGTTCTTGCTTAAGGAGCCTTTCCTTGGCTTCAGTGCAAGCTCCTCAGCTGGGTTCAGACACCAAAAGTGTCACCATTCGCCAGGGAGGAAGTATAAATACCAGTGGAGAGTGTAGGTCCTAGAGTGAAGCTGCTTTGCTTCATATCCAGTCTCACGACTGCTGAGCTGACGACCTTTCTTAGAGAAGTCCTCTAAGCTCTGTCTATGCATCTCAGTTTCCTGTTCTATCAGGTTATCTCATAAAAGTTCTCTTTGCATGAGGTAGTTGCGAGGGTGACTAGAGATAGTCCTTGAAACGCTTTGCAGAATATCTGGCAGGTAGATTAACCATCAACAGATATTACCTATTTTTATTATTTTTCTTTGATCTTTCCTGTTTGTGCCTTTCCTTCAGACCTCCAGCACATCACGAAGGTAAAATTTCAGGAGAAGGTTTTATGGAAAACATTTTGTAACCGCTATTCAAACTGTGTCTACCAGATGCTGATTTATATCCTTTATTTAAACAATCATTTCTTGAGCTACAATAACTTGCCAGATCCTTGAGGTGGAACAAAGAGTATAAGGATAAGTAAGACACATCTACTGCTTCCAGGGAGTTCACAGTCTGGTAGGAAAGATAGTTAACAAGAAGATTACAGAGTAGTGTGAACATTACGGAGGAAGGAAGTACGAGGCAGTGATGAGCATTACTGGATAGGCAGGAAGGTCATGGGCATCTTCAGGGAGGAGGTTGTATCTCACTAGGTTCCAAAGACTGATTAGCGCTTGCTGGGCGCATATGAACTGTAAACGCCATCGATCCATCTATCCTTTGCTGATAGGAACTTAATAAATCATGAAAAGTAGTTCTCCCTCCTCCATCACCATCTCCTCTCCTCCTTCTCATTCTCCTTCTCCTCTCCTCCTTCTCATTCTCCTCCTCCTCCTTCTTTCTTCTTCTTCTTCTTCTTCTTCTTCTTCTTCTTCTTCTTCTTCTCCTTCTTCTTCTTTCTTCTTCTTTTTCTTCCTTTCCTTTTGTTTTCTCCTTGTGCTGTTGAGTAAAAAAAAAAAAAAATCTTTTGTTTTCTCCTTGTGCTGTTGAGTAAAAAAAAAAAAAAAATCTGGAAAGTGAAAGTCAATCTTATATCCAGATTATGCTATCTCTGCAAAGTGTCAAAATGGGTACAAGGAAGAAAGAGACAACAATAATTAGTATGTGATTATGCTGGAGCTCTCACATTATAGCAGATGCCACAGTAAAGGTCTTAAAAAATCCAGATAAGAATATTGCAAAAACAAAAACAAAACAGTTCTTTTAGGTGTTAAAAAAAGCATGTCAAATAATTGCCGCAGCTGGTATGTTGACCAGCAGCATATTTAGAGGTGACCATGGGGTGCATTGAGGAGCAGCTTGAACTTGCATCACTATGATTAGGTATGAGTTCTGGACAATCTACACGGCCTTGTGCTGCCGGGGCTCGTATAACTACGCGCAACTCATGCCACCAGCAGGGCACATTGTGCAAGAAATTATACTTTTTAAATTAGATGCTAGAAAGAGGTTTTCTAACTACATAGCAAAGGCAGCTGCAACTGCAACAAGACATCTGGCCATCTCTGTTTTCTATGTTGTAGCTCAATATATTAAAAACGAGTGAAATATTTGAGATCTCTGTCACCAGGGCACTAGGGCATGGTGTTTGGGTGTTGAGGGGGGGCAGAAAGTTTTTATTTAAATCCTATCCCTGATCATTCCTACTTGTGGAACGTTGAATAAGCTGTTTGACCTATATGTGCCTCAGTTTTCCGAGCTACAAGTTAATACTAGTATCTGCCTTATAGCATTGTTCTAATAATCAAGTCAGGTACCACGTAATTATGGTGCCGTAATTAGTGGCCAATAAACGTTAGGTATTGCCTCTCCTATTATCCTGTCTACTAGGTTCTTCCAATTCATGTGGCCTTTAACAAGTGGTTGTTCAGGAGCACCTGGGTAGCTCAGTCAGCCTTGGACTCTTGATTTTGACTCGGGTCATGGTTTTAGCCTCACTTGTGAGGAGCCACCTAAGATTCTCTCTCTTTCTGTCTCTTTTTGCCCCTTCCCCCTGCACTATCTCTCTCTCTCTCTCTATATATATATATATATATATATATACCTTAAAAATAAATCATTGTTCAGTGAAGTAATGAATAAACGAGGGCCTTATATTTACATAGATTTTGGAATCATGCCAACAAATTATTTTTCTCTGATTCCAGGGTTGAATATTAACATCATACTCCGTAATTTGAATAAGTGATGCCTTTAATAACAAATAATAAATTATATTTTTAAATATTTATTATAATAAAGTTATATTATTAAATGTTTATAATACTCCATATTGGGTACAAGAGATAGTGTTTAGATTATTTTTAGGAATTATTTTAATGTTCCCATTGATATTCATTCATTGCTTATTTGTTCACTTTGTCATTGGTTAATAATCACTTGCAGCAAAATGTCTGCCAGTTTCAAGATTTATGCGTGTGTGTACATATATGAATTTTGGTATGTATATATATTATATATATGCACATATAGACATACCAAAATGTACGTATGTATATGTGCACACACACACACACACACACACAACTTTATAGTCTGTCATTGTGTAGTGTCAAAGATGGGATTTAAACAAATGGTGGAAAACCACTTTTTGCAGAAAAAGGGCATTAAGAAATGCTCTACAGTTACCCTGACAGCAATGACATAAAATTTTTCTCCTACATTTTTTCACAAGGGACAAGAGTGTCTGGGTGGATTGAGGAATCAGAAACCACTAGAATGTGGCATTCCAATTGGATAAAACACACTTTGCCTAATAATTTTCACTAAGCACATATTATGAAGAACTGAACTCCGGAGAAGTTTTATAAAATGTAAAGAAAAAGAAATATACATTTCCTTTAATGACTACACTGGGCAGCATAAGACAGGAAGTGGATCATTTCAGATGCCTTAATTAAAATGTTGACCCATCATTGCATTGGAATTGGTCAGGATTGTTTTGCAATATTTGAATTATTTGAGTGTGTGTGTGTGTGTGTGTGTGTGTGCTTGTTTGTTACAACCCAACACGTTATTCCCAGCAAATGTGTGGAAATGGTAAGTTTTACCAAAATTCCTGAGCGCACGTGTGTGCGTTTTCACTTGTCTGCTCTCTGGGAGAAGGCACTTCCCCTTGAACTCACCTGTTTTCTTGCTCCAAGCCTGCTCCTTACCCGGGACGGGGAATTGTCCTCGTTAGGTTTCTCATGTGCAGGGGGCTGTTCCAACCCTCTTCCCTTCAGTCCCACCTACCGTGGATAAGCGAGGAGCTGAGAAACCTGCAGGTTTTGTCTTCTTTACAGATTTTCTTCAGGTGAGGCAGAGGGTGAACGAGCCTGTTTGTGTATTTTACTGTAGCTGATTAAATATCAGCTTTATTGGTCACAAACGCATCTTCATTTTCTGAGGATATCTCTCATTTTTTTGCATACTTTTTAAAAAGATTATTTATTTATTCATCCATGACAGACCCAGAGAGACACAGAAAGAGGCAGAGACACAGGCAGAGGGAGAAGCAGGCTCCATGCAGGGGGCCTGATGCGGGACTCGATCCCGGGACACCAGGGTCATGCCCTGGGCCCAAGGTGGACACTCAACCCCTGCACCACCCAGGTGCCTTCCTTTTTGGCATAATTTTGAAGTGTGTGTTGGGACGGACGCCTTCCCCACCCCGACTGCCCGGCTCTCATTGTTTGCCTAGAGCACACTTGGATGTCTGGGGCTCCTCTCCCCGCTCAGGTTGACAGCGTGTGCTTTAGCATCATCCCCGAGTAGACCCCGGTAGCACAAGGATGTCCCTGAAGGTCTTGGGTTGCTTTATAAGATGTAGGAGGAGGGGAGAGAGAGAAGGAGCACGAGTGTCAGTAGTAAGGTCTTAGCTTCATGTTGTCAAGGGACTTCTGGAGTCGTCGCCAGCACCTTGTGTTTGCCTCCACGGAGTCTGCGTTACCAGAGCATTTTGTGCCAAAAGAGACTGTTCAAAGTGGTGCTTCTGGTGTCATCTCCAGGCGGGGCTGTGCGACGGGCCGCGGCGACGGGGGCTGCAGACAGGCCGTGACCCGGGCTCCCTGGGGACTGCAGGCACCGAGGTGGCCCGAGGACAGGCCAGAGGGCCAGGGCCACTCGGTCACTCAGGCTTCGTGGCTGCCAGCAGAGGAGCATTTGGAGCTGCCCGCGACTCAGGAGGTTGGGGAACTTGCGGCCCCAGCACTGGGGGGGCTCCCCTGAGTCTGGCCTCTGCACAGCTGACCTGGGCAGGGACCCCACTCAGCTCCAGCACGGCCGACGTGTCCCCCCAAGTACCCGAGGAGTTGCTTCCTGCGGGTGTTCAGGCCACGCTGGTGAGCTCCAGTACGAGTGCCACTGCGTCTGCACACTCTGCACACGCACCTGCGAGCACACACACCTGTGTGGACCGCACCGCCTATGAGGGGCATGCTTGAGCCTGGGGTGAGTGCGCCAGGGGCCTGGTTTTCCACTAATCAGAGAAAATCTGAAGACCCACAAAATAACAGAGACTTGTTGTGAGGCTTCGGCACTCCCAGGTTTGAAGCAAATAGATAAATGCCTGTTAGTTTGTCCCATCGTTGAAATGAGCACGTGAAATAGCTACATCACAATTATTATGTCATTGGCTCGTATTCTGGGATATCGTTAACACAAAACAAGGAGCTACTAAAAAAAAAAGAAAAAGAAAAAGAAAGACCGAATTCTAGCAGCATGCTTATTTTAGATTTAGGATTAAGCATTATTGGGTATGAAACTTGCACATCTTTAGTTATATTCCCTTTTATTCAGAGATCAAGATGTCCTCTGTACACTACAGAAGGGAACGCTGGGCACATTTGGATTCAGTCGATATCGCCAACTTTTCTTTTTTTTTCAAGTGTTCTGACTTTGGCAGAAGCCAAGAAGCAGTTTGCAAAGCACTTTTCCTTAATATTTAAATTCCCTTTGAGGTTTAAGAGAAATTTAATCCACATGTTTCTAATTCATTTGCACTCAACTCATAAAAAAATGTTCTTCAATTTGATCTCATTGTGGTCCAGGGGCATTAGGCAGCTTTCAAATGAGCCTTCCTCCTTGAATTGAAATCCAGATGTTGTGTTGTGTCAGCTCTAAGCAAATTCGAGACTCAAAAAAGTCTCGGTCATAAACGAGGAGGCACAGATGGTTTTGGATCTTAGGGAGGAAAAAATCCACAGATAATAGAAACTCCCTTAAAATATAAGGAACTATCGTTTTTAAGGATTTCATTCAACTGGTGAGTAGCGTTATGCTCATTTGAAGATGGCAGTGTCTGCAGCCAAGGGAAATGACATGATCCGAGGCCAAGCCGCCAGCGAGAGCAGAGCCAGGAATAGACTCCCAGAGACCTTCTTCTTACTAATCACGAGCAGTGATTAAAATAAATAAATAGTAGGAGGGTGAAAAGGATGGAACCAAATGCTAAAGCCATATGGTAACACCATCAGGGATAGGAAAAAAAAATAAGGTTATTTTTCACATTTCAGATATTCCCTCACATTAGCCACAGAAGAGATGGGAGGGGGAGAGGGAACGGGATCCGGCGCAGCAGGAGGCAAACAGCCCCAGCCTGGGTGATCGTATTCCTGGCATCTCCCAGAGTTCGGATTCTCAGCCTCAATTTACAGCATCTTGAGGCGAGCTGGGAGTCCGTCCCCCTTAATACGAATCTACTTGAGAAGTGCTCAAGTGTCTTTAGGCCACTGTGCGGATCGGACAAACGGACTCGGGCCTCTGAGTGCTCACCTGTGACCTGCTTCACCCCAGCACAGGACCGTCGCCTTCCTGCCCTCATCAGACCCTCCTCATTAGCAGCACGACCTCGCCAAGGCACGAGGCATTGTTTTGCGGGCAGCTCGGACCTGAGAATTTTGTCACTGTCTTGAGAATCTTTTATTTGGAAGACGCTTGGAGATTCATTTATTTAGTTGAGAGAGAGAGAGAGAGAGAGAACGCACACCATGGGGGGGGGCAGGGGGAATGGGAGCCTTCAGCAGGCTCTGCGCCGAGCATGGGGGTTCCATCCCTCCATTGGCAGATGCCCACCTGTGCCAAAGTCAAGGGTCAGGCACCGGGCCACTCAGGCACTCCTGGGGGGCACTTTGATGCAGGCTTTTTGGCTAAACATTTGTCAATACTTTGTTTAGTAGGACGTGGGCCTTAGTGGGAGTTTCCCTTAGAAATTGCTTTAGAGGGGACCCTGGGTGGCTCAGGGGTGGAGCATCTGCCTTTGGCTCAGGGCGTGACCCCAGGGTCTCGGGATCGAATCCCACATCGGGCTCCCTGCATGGAGCCTGCTTTTCCCTCTGCCTGGGTCTCTGCCTCTCTCTCTGTGTGTCTCTCATGAATAAATAAATAAAATCTTAAAAAAAAAAAATAAGAGACCGCTCCGCAATGCCTCTTGCATGTAAGTGTTTCTTAAACGTTGGCTCCTGGTCTGGGTGCAGCATCCTTTAGGTCTAAGTCCTAAATGCCTCTTCCTCTATTTCTTCCTAGTAGACTAGAGGGTGTCTGTGACTATCTAGTAGCCATTCACCCAGACTCGCAGTAGAATCTCAAGTTGCACGTGGAACCCTCTTTCCTCTTCATTCCACACAAGTCAAGTGGGGTAGATAGATCCCAGGCCAGGCCCAGCAGGGCATTGACTTAATGTCAGGCAGCGACCCGAGGAAGGATAATCAGGGCTGCTGGAATTCATCACAACATCTTTGAGTAAAAGAATCTGGAAGTTTCTTTGGGTCTTGATGAGAAGATAGGTTTGATATCCGGGGTTGCTTGTAGCTTCTGCCGGCATGAGGGGGAAGCTCGCCTGTAGACGGAGCCCCGTGCAAGAGAAGAGAGCAAAGACATCGGCGTCCCCATGGCATTGATTATGTGCCTGGAATCAGCCATACCTGAAGCCTTTCCATCGCATTAAAAAAGCACATTTTTCCTTTTGCATCAGCCACTTTGATTAGAAGTGTTTCATTTAATATTAATATGAAAAGAACACACAGATGAATGTTATTTTTTCAGCTCACAGTAAGATGGCTTTCATCAAAATAGTGACTAATGGCAATTATTTTTCTTCTTTTTCTTACTGTTATTACTGCGATTATTGTGGCTGAAAATAGCAATAAAAGACAATTTTCGTTTCTCCTCTTAAGCGGACTTTAAATGGTTTTCAAATTTATTTTTATTTTGTTAAAAGTTGTCAGCCCCAACCCCCAGACCTCATGGTGCTTGCAGACATAGGCAACTACTTTGTTCAAAGAAAAAAGTCATTCGTCTCCTTAGATATGCCCAGCAGGTCTATTAAACTCCTGTGATTTCTCAGCCATTCACAGTTACTGCATGATGCTTACAACTGTGTTCCAACAGATCCTTCACACTTTTTATACCTTTTTTTATCCTCTTTCTGCAGACAGGCTTACTGTTTAATACCTGCTGGATAGCCTGGTACTATTGATTCTAAATGAGTTCCACTGCCTCTGGTTGTTGGCTATCTACGTGAGCGTGGCCTTTTCTTTGAGAATGGATCCTAATTTATAACCCAATTTATATTGGTAATCTTGACCAAGAAGCCAGGCAAAGGTCTACAGCTGATAATTTTGGTTAAGAAATTGGAAAAAGAAAAAAAATAAAGAAATTGGAAAAAGAAAGAAATGATTGTTAAAGAAAAATAGCAATAAATGGTGGAGATAAAGGATGAAGGACGGGACCATACGTACCCTGGGAGAAGAAGACACAGGTGGATTGCCTGCCTTTGTACCCCCAGGTATTAGTATAGTGACAGGCATTGCCCTAAATTCTCACCTCCATTTGTTTAAGGCCACTACTGATAGCCAGGTCCTCAGCAAAGGAGATGGTGGGAGTAGGTTTTGATGTTTCGCCTTATTCTGCTGAGTTTCTACGTACAGTTATTTAGGGATCACAGAAAGCCTCCAGGGGGCTTTTGGAAAAACTTATTTGGGTAAAGGCAGTTTCGCTGCAGCTATATTGTCCTAAGTAGATAAATAGCGTCGTCTAAATTCATTCTTATCGCAAATATCTAAACATGTTTGTTGTGAAACTAGGGGATCAGGAAGGAAAACTCAACTATTTTGGGAGTTGGTTCAGTGGCGTCCCTGCAGACTGTTGCTCAGACGTGGAGGGTCGTAGTGAATAAATACAATCTGGTTTCTTTGAGTCGAGCAGCTCTGTCGTGACGGCCTGTGCATCCCCGAACATCCCACTGGTTGGGGTGACATCCACAAAGAGCGTCCGGGCTGCTGTTCTGGGCACCTCTGCCCGCACACTAGGGCTCTGCTGTAAGTGCCGTTTCTACACGTCGCCACAGGATGCTTACACTGCTCCAGAAGACACTAGGCCGTAGCACAGAATAGCATCCGCCTGCTGTTTTGCTCAAGTGTGACAAGTGGCCTCTAGCCAACCGTGCCTGCCCGTTGTATGCATGTTTGTGAAGGGCAGAGGTAGCCGCTGTAAAGGGAATTTGCCTCAGAGCAACGTCCTGCAGACTTGATGCATCATATACAGCGTTAACAGTTATTAAGTGAGCTCAACGCATAAGATAGCGGAGCACAATCAATATACTATATAACCACTTAATTGCCCACAGATATTCCATCATCCCACCACTGGTAAAACTGGAGGGCTTAACTGGACCGTCAGGGCTTCTCTAGAGAGGTGAAGTTTGGTGACTCACCAACACAGCACGCAGGGATCATTTCAGCAGTTGTGCCGGAACGAGATGCACCTCGCCCAGCCGCCGCAGGGTTCAGATATTTTCAAGTTTCAAGTGATTTGTTCATTGCAAACCACCTCCTCTTTCCCATCGATGCCACTAAACAGCCATTTTTAAGGGAACTACAGATATTTGCACATCAGCTGACTCCGCTTACACTCCTCAATGTCTCCATATCTATTGTGATTTTTTCTTTTTTTTTTTTTTACTTTATATGAAGGAAACATATTTAAAATATTATAACAGAGAATGAAACTATTTTATGTGCTGAAAGCTGAGAACCCTCCAGATTAAGTCACTCAATTTTGTGTTTATTCTGTAAAGCCGAAGAAACAAAGTTAAGTAATAAGACTTGTATGCTTCAGAAGAACATTTTTTAGAGATGGTAGTTAAAAATGTGAGTTTTAATTAAGAAATATAAAATCACATTTTAGCTATCTGGGAATGCAATTGCTTTTTTTTTTTTAATTAATTTTTATTGGTGTTCAATTTACCAACATACAGAAAAACACCCAGTGCTCATCCCGTCAAGTGTCCACCTCAGTGCCCGTCACCCATTCCCCTCCAACACCCGCCCTCCTCCCCTTCCACCACCCCTAGTTCGTTTCCCCAAGTTAGGAGTCTTTATGTTCTGTCTCCCTTCCTGATATTTCCCAACATTTCTTTTAAAGCAATCAGACTTAACCATGAGTGTAGGACAGCGTTGTGTTGTGGAATAAGGGACTGCGTAGGGTGTGGAATAAGGGACCATATAGGTTGTGGAATAAGGGACTGTGTAGGGTGTGGAATAAGGGACTGTATAGGGTGTGGGATAAGGGGCTGTGTAGGGTGTGGAATAAGGGGCTGTGTAGGGTGTGGGATAAGGGACTGTGTAGGGTGTGGAATAAGGGACTGTATAGGGTGTGGGATAAGGGACTGTGTAGGGTGTGGAATAAGGGGCTGTGTAG
This sequence comes from Vulpes vulpes, assembly GCF_048418805.1. NCBI lineage: Eukaryota > Metazoa > Chordata > Mammalia > Carnivora > Canidae > Vulpes > Vulpes vulpes. Next base: position 188,880,250 of record NC_132791.1, on the reverse strand, counting down.
GGTGTGGAATAAGGGACTGTATAGGGTGTGGGATAAGGGACTGTGTAGGGTGTGGAATAAGGGACTGTGTAGGGTGTGGGATAAGGGACTGTATAGGTTGCTTCTTTAGAAGCAAATGTCAGCAACAAACTTTTATCAGAAGTTTATTGCTATTACCTGTTTATAGTCTGAGTATTTTTGAGTCTTAATCGTCTTTTTAACTTAAGGGAGTTGATAGCAATCCTGAGATGCATAACTCCAAACAGCAACGCCTACTCTACCAATTGTTAAAAGAGAAAACATTTCACTTCTCTAGAATACCTAGTTTAACAGTATAGCTCTTCTATCTGGTTTGTTTTACCCTTAAAATTCCGAAAAATCACTTTGCTGAGTGTTTTGATGATGCTATTTTGAGCATTGCAGATACCTCATGTAGTCCTCTTCTGTCAAGTTCCCATGCAGCCCCCACTGTTTTAGAATGGTGCTTTGTTCCTTTTGCGGAATTAATATATTTATTCTAATTTAGGGTGATTGCAGAGATGAGCGAGTTCCTGTCCCATTTGACTTGTTTGGTAACGACTATGTTAAATCGCATTCATTCCAGTTGTTTGACATAGAGGTTACCACTCCTTTGTTCCACCTGTTCTCACGTGTGTTGAAAACTTGCTGGGTGAAAGGTACTGTTTGTGGAGCTGAATAGCAAGACAAGAGGAGGGCAGGAGGATAGACTTTAGTGGAGGTGGCAACCGTGGAAGTCCACCATTTCTCTGGATTACAGAGTAATATGGTTACAAGGTGGTGGGGAAGCAGAATGTGGTAAGCAGGAGCGAGAGCTCGCTGTGTCCATATGCGGTTATGAGGCCTTTGCAGGGGGTAGATAGCGTTTCACATAAAAATAAATAAATAAATAAATAAATAAATAAACAAACAAATAAATAAATAAGAATGTTTAACTATTTCATCTCTTACTCTCAATCGTCTCTCCTAGAGGGTTTCCTTAACATCTTTGGTTTGATTTTTGGTATGATTTTTACGCTTCTCCAACTTTACTCAAAGAGCATGTATGCTACTCGTCCATTAAAAAAAAAAAAAAGTGAAAGCAGTTATGTTCCAAGCAATCCATTCCTCTTCATCTCCACCGCCGTTATATGGTTCTTATAAGCGTCTGTTTTGGTTCTCCTGCTTCTGCTCTTGCCATCCTCGGCGCATCCTCTATCCACAGTATCAGGAGACGAACCCCAGATCAATCTGTTTTCCTCCTGCCACCGACTTCCCAGCTGTTCAGTTTAATGACCTGTAGGGTTCAGCAAGGTCTTCCCTCCCCTTGATCAGCCCCGCACCCTGTGCCCGTGTATCCTCAGGGTCTTCTGACAAAGGTAGTCTCCCTTCTACTCTTTGCTTGTCTGGTTCCTTATGCTTTACAGCCTCAGATGAAATATCACTTCATCAGAGAAGCCTTAACTATTACTTAGCTATATTATTTCGTAGCATCCTGCACTTACCCAGTGTAACCTGCTTCATTATTTGCAATTTGCATGTTTATTACCTATTTTCTAGATCATCAACCTGATAAGATTTGAGACAGTTATAGACTTTGCCCCTACGATAGTGTCTGGCAGGTATGGAACATTCACAAAAGCTATTTTCTGGATGAATTAATGTCATAACATTTGCATCCGGGCTAAATATTTCATCAATATGTTTATAGTCTATATTGACCATTGTATGCTCAGGGTTTAACTTCCCAAGGATTGAGGGGGAGAAAAACAAAGGTCTTGGGCACAGAATTAATTGGAAAACATATCCAAGTAGTCTTACGTGTCTCTTCTGCGCAACTTGAACCTAAATTCAATACATTCAAACTGCAGGCTATGTTCACTAAAGCCAAGCTACTTCAGCTATGGATAACGTGTCTTTGAACACTGCTGTAGGCTGCATTCCATCAGAGGGGAGGCAACAGGCTGAGCCTAAATTCTTATCGTCACATCTATAAGTCAAGATGAAAGCTGTAGCCTTCCTCCTGTGGACCTCACGCTGCCTTTAGAAGAAAAGAAAGGTGCAATATTTAGATTGGGGGAAAAAAAGCATGAAAACAATTATTTGGCATTAATAGAATGCCAAGGACTATTCCATTTCCTTAAAAAAAATCTGGATGACAGAGAATTCCCCCAAACGCTAAAAAGCACAATTGCAGATACCTGGAAAAATATAATCAGTATTTTAATATCCCAGTTTTTGATGCCAAATCCAATGTAAGATAAGTTCCCTCAAAATCTTTTCTCAAAATATAATTGACATATAACATTTTATCAATTTCAAGTGTATAACATAATGATCTGATACTCATATACATTGTCAAATGATCACCACTATAAGTCTAGTTTACATTCATACATTCATTCCCGTACGTAGTTACAATTTTTTTCTTGTGATGAGGACTTTTTAAAATCTATTCTCTTAGTGATTTTCAAATATGCAATATGGTATTATTCACTATATAAAAAATATTTTTATAAGTTTACATCTGTTCAGTTTTCTTGAACATAAGACTAACTCTAAGCCACTTAAAAGCTATTCCTTCCATCTTGCTCACTCTTTTTAAAAATATATATATATATGATAAATCCACTGCCAGAATAAATAGTCTTTATTTTAGACTTGGAAAAATGAGAATAAATTAAATGGAATACAAACTGGGACACATATCAAGCTCCATATCACACAGAGGAAATGAATTTATATTTTTTGAGTCTTGTTGACACACAACCTCATTTCGTTTCAGGTGTGCAACTTAGTCATTGACGAATTTAAGCATTATGCTATGTTCACCACCGGTGTCGCTACCATCCCTCTCATTGCATCACTATTACAGTGTCATTGAGTGTATTCCTTATGCTCTGCTTTTATGCTTTTCTCTTTTTTAAAGATTTACTTATTTGGCAGAGAGAGAGACCGAGAACACAAGCAGGGGGAGTGGGAGGCAGAGAGGGAGGGATAAGCAGACTCCCCGCCAAGCAGGGAGCCCCCCTCGGGGCTCTGACCCAGGACCCTGGGATCATCACCTGAGCGGATGGCAGAGGCTTACCTGACTGAGCCACCTGGTGCCCTCTGCTTCTTATGCCTGTGACTTCCTTAGTTCACAGCTGGAGGCCTATCTCTCCTTCTGCCCTTCACTTGTTTGCCCAATCCCCATGTGCACCCCCCTTGCAGCCATCAGTTTGTTCTCTGGATTCATGGTTGTGATGCTTCTTTCTCCTTTATTCGTTCTTTTGAGATTCTATACACGAGTGGAGTCATATGGTACTTGTCTTAGTCTGACTTATTTCACTTAGCGTAATACCTTCCAGGAACATCCATCTTGTCTCAGATGACATGATCTCACCCTTTGTACGGCTATCTAATATTCCATTGGGTGTGTATACCACATTTTCTTTATCCATTCTTCTGTTGATGGACACTTAGTTGGCTTCCATGTTGGCTATTATAAATAATACTGCAATATATGTAGGTGTGCGTATATCTTTTTTGAGTCAGTGTTCTTATTTTTTCTGGGTAAGTTCCTATAGTAGAGATATTGGATCATATGGTATTTCTATTTTATTTTATTATTTTTTTTTTGAGGAATCTCCATACTCTTTTTTATAGTGGCTCCACCAACTTATATCCCCATCAACACTGCCCAGGGATTCTGTTTTTTCCATATTTTCACCAACACTAGTTTCTTGTCTTCTTGATTGTAGGCAGTCTAAGAGGTGTGATATGATACATCATTGTGGTTTTGATTTTGCATTTCCCTGATGATTAGCGATGTTGAACATCTTTTCATATTATCTGTTGGTTATCTGTAAGTCTTTTTTGGAAAAAAAAATGTTTTCTTCAGGTCCTCTGCCCATTTTTTTACTTGGATTGTTAGCTTTGTTGTTGTTGAGTTGTATGAGTTCTTGATATAATTTAGATATTACTCTTTTTTAATAGATTTTATTTATTTATTCATGAGAGGCACAGAGAGAGGAAGAGACATAGTCAGAGGGAGAAGCAGGATCCCTCTAGAGAGCCTGATGCGAGACTCAATCCTAGGACTCGGGGATCACAACCTGAGCCAAAGGCAGACGCTCAACCACTGAGCCACCCAGGCATCCCAGATATTAATCTCTTATTGCATTTATCATTTAAAAACGTCCTTTCCCATTTAGTAAGTTGTCTTTTTGTTTTGTTGATGCTTTCCTTTGTTGCACAAAAGCTTTTAATTTTGATTTAGTTCCAGGAGTTTATTTTTGCTTTTGTTTTCTTTGCCTCAGGAGACATATCTAGAAAAATGTTGCTATGACTGATGTCAGAGAAATTACTGCCAGCGTTCTCTTCTAGGACTTTTATGGTACACATTACATCTTTAATTGGTTTGAGTTTATTTTTTGTGTATGATGTTAGAAAGTGGCCAGTTTCATTCTCTTACATGTAGCTGTCCAGTTTTTTTCAGCACCATTCATTGAAAAGATAATTTTTTTCCCCATTCTATATTTTTGCTTCCTTTTCATAGATTAATTGACCATATAGTTGTGAGTTCATTTCTGGGTTTTCTATTATTTTCTATTAATCTATGTGTCCTTCTTTGTGTCAGTACCATGCTGTTTTGATTACTACAGCTTTGTATTATATCTTGAAATCTGGAATTATGATACCTCCAGCTTTGTTGTTCTTTCTAAGGATTATTTTGGCTATTTGAGCTCTTCTGTGGTTCTATACAAATTTAGAATTACTTGTTATAGTTAGGCAAAAAAAAAAAATGCTGTTGGTATTTTGATAGGGATTGCATTGAATCTGTAGATGGTTTGGGTAATATGAACATTTTAACACTATTAACACTATTAATTCTTCCAATTCATGAGCATGGGATATGTTTACATTCTGTCATCTTCAATTTCTTTCATCAGGGTTTAATAGTTTTCAGAGCACAGGTCTTTAATCTCTTTGATTAAGTTTATTCTTGGGGATTTTATTCTTTTTTGTTGCAATTACAATTGATGTTGTTTTTCTAATTTCTCTTTCTGTGACTTTATTGTCAATGTATAGAAACGTTACCAATTTCTGGCTATTAATTGCATATTTAGTATATTCGTTATAATAGTTTTTTTGGTGGAATCTCTAGGACTTTCTGTGTACAGTATCATGTCTGAAAATAGTGACAGTTTAAATTCTTTACCAATATCAATGACACATTTCCTTATCTTGTCTTACTGTTGTGGCTGGGACTTCAAGACTACGTTGAATAAAATTGGTCAGAGTGGACATCTTTGTCTTATTCCTGATATTAGAGGGAAAGCTCATGGTTTTTCACCATTGAGGATGATGTTAGCTGTATTTTTCTTATAGCCTTTATTATGTTGAGCTATGTTCCATTAAACACATTTCCTTGAGAGTTTTTAACATGAGTGGGTGTTGAATCTTGTCAAATTGTTTTTCCTACATCATATGATTTTTATATTTAATTTTGTGGATGTGAAGTATGTTGTTGATTGATTTACAAATATTGAACTATCCCAGGAATAAAATACCACCTGATTAGGGTGAATGATCTTTTTAATGTATTGTATGTTTGTATGTGGTTTGCTAATATTTTGTTGAAGATTTTTGCATCTGTATTCATCAGAGATATTGGCCTGTAGTTTTAGTGTAGTTTAGTTTTGTTTTCTTTCTTTCTTTCTTTCTTTCTTTCTTTCTTTCTTTCTTTTTTTTTTTTTTTTTTTTTTTTTTTGTATCTTTACCTGGTTTTTGTATCAGGGTAATCCTGGTCTCATAGAATGTGTTTGGAAACTTTTCTTTCTCTTCTTGTTTTTGGAATAGTTTGAAGAGAATATGTATTAACTCCTCTTCAAATATCTGGTAGACTTCACTTGTGAATCCATCTGGTCCTGGCCTTTTTTTTTTTTTTTTTTTTTTTTGTAGTTCTTTGGGTTACCAGTTCAGTTTTGTTGCTTGTAATTGATCTGTTTCTTCCTGGTTCAGTTTTAGAAGATTGCATATTTCTAGGAATTCATCCTTGTCTTCTAGGTTCTCCAGTTGGTTGGAATATATTTTTTTCATACTATTCTCTTATAATCCTATGTGTTTCTATGATATCATTTCTCCTCTCTCTCTCTCTCTTTTTTAAATTTATTTGTTTTTTTTTTCTTTTTTGATGAGTCTGGATAAAGGTTTGTCAATTTTATTTATCTTTTCAGTGAGCCAGTTTTTGGTTTCTTTTTATTGTGGTTAAGATTTTATTTATTTATTCATGAGAGACAGAGAAGCAGAGACATACCAGAGGGAGAAGCAGGCTCCCTGTGGGAAGCCTGATGAAGGGCTCGATCCCAGAACCCCAGGGTCACTCCCTGGGCCGAAGGCAGGTGCTAAACCACTGAGCCACCCAGGTGCCCCTACTCTTGGTTTTGTTGATTTTTTTTCCTTCTTTTTTTTTTTTTTTAAGTCTCTCTATGTCATTTATTCCTGCTCTTTATTATTTCTTTTTCTACTCACCTTGGGTTTTAGAACATAGGTATCTTGAAATCTAAGGGCTACTAAGAATTCTAGATATTATTTTTTATAATAGTCCTTAAAATATCTAAAATTACCTTGACTGTGGTTAGTGGGTAAAACCAATGTACAAATATAGTAGTGTACCATACGTTTAGTAGATAAACGTTAAAAATAAAGATCTATGTTTCTAGGGATTATCTTTTAAAAGAAGAAATGGTTATTTTTAGTAGCACAGGGAATATTTTTAATTGAATTTAATAACACAATGAGAGAAGGCTAGACTTAACCTCAATTGTAAAATAGAAATTAGAGCTACATTTCATACTACCAACCTTTGTGCACATTAATCTAATTTAAATGCTGTTTAATTGTAGCTCACTTGCTCTTCATTTTAATATTAGGATTATGGAAAATAGACTTAATTGTGACAAACATACTTAGATCCTATGTAATAACAGTGTTTTCAGTTTTATTGTTTTTTTTTTCTGAATGTTTCCAAATACTTCTATGTGTTCTGTTGTATTTCCTCCTCTCTTCATTCTGTGAAGTCAAATACAAAAATAAAACGTGGTTAGAATCCAAGGAACTGACTTTAAATTTTATTTTCTTTCTACCATCTGATTGACTGCATTTTGTTGAGTAAATCATTCATTCAATCAGTCAATGCCTTAATTTCTCCAACTATGAAATGGAGAATTATCTTTCACTATTCCTCCCTTTTTGTTTGATTAAATGAAATATGGAATTAAATACCTATGTTTGATCAAATGAAATAAGAAATTAAATATCTATGAAATTAAATATCTACAAAAAATGGTGTGACATAAACTGAAATGTACTAATCTGTATTTTCTAGTTGACAAACTGATTTACTTCCTACTCTAGTTATTGAAAGGGAGTCAGTCTTGATACTTTTCATCTTTGATGGCAGAAATCAGAAATTGTTTAGTTGGCTCTCACCAAAGAGAACGTTTATTGCTCTGCTAATATGTGGCTTCAAAAAAAAATTAAACTTTGACTCATTTTGACAGTTAAAAAATGAGTCCTTGTGTGGAGCATGAAACAAAAATGTAGGAGGTGGAGAGGGAAATAAATTCTATTCAACAACAAATCTGTGTCAAGGGCACTGAGGTGGACACTTGACGGGATGAGCACTGGGTGTTTTTCTGTATGTTGGTAAATTGAACACCAATAAAAATTAATTAAAAAAAAAATCTGTGTCAAGCATTGAGTTGTTGCCAGTTAAAATATAAGACTCCCATTTAAATTTAAACTTTAAACAAACAAGAGATCATTTTTAGTATAAGTATATCCCGGACCTCATTTGAGACATACTTTTACTAAAAAAAAAAAAAAAAAAGTTGTTTATCTGAAATTCAAATTTCATTAGGAGCTTTGTGTTTTTATTTGCCAAATCTGGCAACTATATTCTCATGGGAATTCTGCAAGGTGACATAGGTTAATACAGTTGGGGGGAAAAGTAAGTTTTGGAGAACTTTCATTACATTCTTTAGATCACACGGACAGGGAGGAGAGTAAACAGGCAGGGCCTGTCTTCCCCCAGTTCAAGTACTCCTTCCCCTATGACCTCCTGCTCATAAAACACACTAACACATTTGCCTGCAGAATCAAGAAGAATGCCTTCACCAACACATACGTTTTTCCCTGGCTAAATAGATCAGGACAAAGGGAAATGTTTCATTTTATTCTACGAAAGCCCCCCATTCTCCCAAGTTCTATCAGAAGAGAAAGGAGTGCTCTCATTTACTCTCAGCACATAATACAACTACAACCACATTCCCTCAAGGTGAGAAGCCCAGAGTACATTCAGAGAGCTGAGGGACACATTTACAGTCTCTCAAGAACCTATCCTTGCTCCTTTACCACTATTTATCATTTTTGTGGTGAGACATATTTGGGGAAGCACTGCAGTAATTCCCTCAAAGCAACAGTTCCAGGACTCCATACAGCCATAGGTGGCCATCCGTGGTCTGTAGATTCTGAAGGATGAAAGAAAAACTGAGTTTATTCGCAGTTAAAGTGATGAAAGTGGCAGCTATTAAAGCTATTAGTTACTATTTTCTGTTCTGAAAGAAAAGGAGAGAGGATATTAACACTGGGGGCAAAGGAAGATGTATTGCTGAGCTCCAGCTTTGGAAGCCTTGCCCTGCAGCCTGTGCTGCTGCTCCCACACAGTTTGGCAGGGGACAAATAGTGAATAGTGTTCTATTTTTAATTTTAAACTTTTAAGCAGAAGGCCATCAAGAATAATCTGCTCAGTAAACAGTTGGTCTGGAGTCTTAGCATTTCTCTTCGTTCAGCAAACAGTTTCACAAATGTTAAATGTTAGGGAAGAACCAATGGCATGTGTGTTTTATGAAATGAGTCTTTTGCCAAGAATATCTCTGGATTTCTTTTTTTCCTGATGCAATTTAGGGAAGAAATGATAAACATAGCTGGAAGACAGTGAATATAGGTATAAGGCATGGACTTTCTAGCTAGATAGACACAAGTTTCAGTTAGGTTCAAGTGCTAGCTCCATAACTTACCTGCTGTGTGATCTTGAGCACGCTACTTACATTTACTACATCTATTTCCTCTGAGAATGAAATTAGTAGCAATATCTCGTTGATGCTAATGTTGCAAAGATAAAAAAGAGATTGAGTATATGAAATGCAAAGCAATACCATGGACATATTTAGATGTTTATCAGCTCCCTTTACTTTTATCTATTTTGTTTTGAAATTTTGAAAATACAGTTTATTGGGAGAGAAGAGAACTGTGTTAAGAAAAATAAAACTGTAGATTTAAAGGCATCATATGCTTTTATCTGAAACTATATTATATGTTAGTAATTCTTTCATCATATAAACATATTATAGATCCAAAGGCAATAGTGTCTGTTGATACAACCATAATACTTCTCAAATTCCTCAAACCCAGCATGGAGGGGTTCAGTGGGTGGAAATCACAAGGGCCATACTGCAGTTTAATCTCAGAAGCTCTCAGATATTGTCATTTAATGTCATTGGAATTAAGTGATCTGCATGATAATGAATTTTCTTTCCAGAGATATTCAACTAGTCTTGTAATAACTACACATCAGGAACTCAGTGGAAAAGATTCATTTTTAAGGAAAAGAGATGTGTGAGATGGCTTTTAGGCCAGATTATTTTCCAGCTTTCAGATTATGCATTTCTAAGTACAAATTCTATAACTGGTTTATTGAGTCTGATTTAATTAATCCACTTGTTTATTTATCATTAAAATCATTAAAAATGCACTTACTGTGTTCCTACTATGTGTTCAGCATGTCTTTAAGTACATGATGAACCAATATTACGTGGAAACCATAGAGAAAATATATTGAAATGTAGTGAGGAGAGAAAAAAATTGTCAACCAATAGTTCCTTGTTACTGTACATTGAGCAATATATTTTATCCCATTACATTTTATTTGTGTCACTTCCATTCTGCTCTCAGTATGAACAGACAAGGCTAATATTGTTTCCGGTGAAGGCCTGACAGCTATTCTGTTGATTTGTTTGGCATTACATTTGAGCTGCACTCATGCAGCCCAGATTGCTGAAGGATGGCTTGGCTGAAAAGAACAGGCAATATGCCCTAGGGAGAAAGGGCAGGGTTTTGGAAAAGAGAGAAATTTGGAACCAGTATTTGTACGTATATGTACCGCTAAAGGCTCTGAAAATTCCCGCATAGTGGTTGAGGTAGCCAAAGGAGAAATTATCTTTTCTCCTGTAAAAGAGCCTAGAGCCACAGAGGATAATTTTAAAGAATATCAGCTTTGATGTCATGTGATCCAATCCATGCTCAGCAGCCTTTTCTACAAAATGTACCCTAATTTTCTTTCCAAGAAATCTATTCTTGCCCAATTTATATTAGTGAATTGATTTGGATGGGATTGGGCTTTTGCTCTCTGCTAGAAGTCTAGGCCATCTTGGATATTTACAAATATGGGTAGCTATTCCAGTTTGGATAAGGAGATAGATTTTCTGGGACTCCTAGAGCAGCTTCTTCCTTGTTATTCCATATGTTATGAGAAGCTTTCCTATGAGTCAATTCATTTAGCTCTGAATGGCGTGGGATGTAGACGTGAGGTCTGAATATCAGCAGCTAGTTGCTATCATGAGACTGCCACCCCGATGAAGAAGTCTTTACACAAAGAATGGTACAGGCAAGATAACTGTGAAAAATAAGCCAGAGCCTATGCCATGAAGTTTTGTATCAAATCATCCCCAAGACTGACCTCTCAACATTTTAGTCTAATGAGCCAATAAATATCTTTTAAGATGATTTAAGGTAGATTCTCTGATAATCCCAAAGAGAAATATTCAAATGACAAATTCATATCCTAGGTTTGTGACTGTTCCCAAGCTGTTTATCCTAACTCAGTTTTCTGAATGTCTGTTCTGGATTTCTTACTAATAAGTTACGTAGCTTTATTTCCTCTTCTATAAAATGAATATAATAATGGTTTTGGATATATCTTTTGAATAATACATTGCACAAGATTATTTAAACACATGGCACAGTGCCTTGAACTTCTTCTTCCTTGCAATATAGTTATTATTGTCAAGTTTATGCATATGCATTCATGTTTTCACACATATATGCTGAATTTGCAATAGTGCACAGTTCAGACTATATATGGTAAAGCTTAAAAATAATAATGAATATAATAATCTGATTTTCTTTATCAGGGAAATAAAAATACATCAAAATAATCATAAAACATAGTAGTATGTAGAAAAGCACTTTTTTTTTTTTTTTAAGGTCACGAATAAAGTGCACTGGGTGTCAGCCTGGAGAGAGGCTACTTCTGAGTAGAAGGATCAGGGATCACTTTATGGTAGTAGAGATGGAATAATTGGTTGCACTTACATAGGTAGACTTTGGTAAGCAGAAGAACTGCATCATATATTATCTGAGTCTTTTTCACAGTAGAGATGCCCATGGGACAGACAGTGCATGGTGAGGAAAGCAGAATGAGAAAATTGACAAAAGAGATTGAGATTCTTCCTGGAGTTTGGAGCTGTGCTAGGCTTCATGTGCTCAGGGACTGTAGCTTGTTTTGTCTTAACTCCTGTGTGTAAGGTGATGTCTGCTATATGAAGATGCCAGTATGTGTGGTGGTTGGAGGAAATCCAAAAGATTACTTAACTTCTCAAATCTGTGTGTGTGTGTGTGTGTGTGTGTGTGTAATTATTGTTATTTACTTCTCGTGTCCTACTCCGGTATTTCACCAAGCTCAAAGGAATCAAAAGTAAAAAGTATATGCATGAGTAAGCAGCAAATATTATAAGGAAACTAAGAATATTGTTGGATGCCTACACTATACCCGTCCATCCAAATGTCCCCTCTCCGTTTCTCTTCCTAATCTTATTTTTTATTAATCCTTTGATACAGCATTGCTATCCATATTTTACAAATGGAAAGAGAGACTCAGAGAGTTTAAACTGGTCTGGGTTTATCACAACTAACTAGTGGGGTCAAAGAAAATGTATGTTATTGCTCTGCTTACAGTCGTAGAGCAGAGTGTCATGGCATGGGAAAAACATTGCTTTCAAAAAGATGGTAGTTCTAGAATCTCTATTTTTGTTGTGTTGTTGTTTTCCTTTTGGATTTGCCTGCTCATACCATAGTCAACCTGTTCACTGGTAATGCCCACAGTTGTCTTGATTTACTATCACGAGCTAACTTTATGTATCTTTGACTCACTGTGCCTCGAAGATACTTCAGCCGTATTGGGAGACTATTTTGTACTAAGGATTATCACAAATTCTATTTTTTTCTTGATTTGAGTTTCAACTAGTGTGAGGTAGGTCCTATTACTTTAGAAAACCAATAATAGGCAATTTGTTTAGATTCCTGGCCTCAAACATCTAGTAATAGGGAGACATATTCAAAATATGGGCCAATGTGACTAAAAATTTATAGTGGAAACCAGTGTGCTTCAATGGAGAGAACTAAGAGAATATATGTTGAACTATTAAGATGCAAGTAAAAGAATAACAATAACTCAAGGAATAGAAGCCAGTTGATGACCTCGCTTCATAAGCCTGTAGTAACCGAACACAGACTATATTAGCTAACATTTCATGCTCCTGCTTGCCACTGCATGGTCATAAAGTGGCTCTGCTATATAACTCCAAGAAGGATGTATCATATAATGACATCCACCATAGGAAGGCTCATCTCTTGATCAAAATGGGAAATCCTCCCAGAAGCTCCTTTATCCTAACAGATAATCCTTCACATCTCATTGGCCAATATTAGGTCATTGTTCACCCTTGAGAAATCAAAAGCCATTTCAAGAGAAATGGCTTTTGAGTAGCAACCAACGATTTAAATCATTGTTTTTTTTTTCTTCTTTTTCTTATATAATAGTATCAAAATGTAAAAAAAAAAAAAAAGAATGGAAAGAATTGATAAAATATATAGGCCATATTCAGAGGACCATTATATTTTAAAGATGAAAGATGTATGATAGATATGCATGTTTATACCCACCATTTTACAGAAGAAAAGAAAGACCCAATGAGGTAAGCTTTCCTGCCCAAGGTCCCACACGTAGTAAGACACATTCTAGCATATCTCACATCTCTGGTGTGGGCATGGGCTGTCTTCTGTGCCTACTAGCTACTATTTCCTTACCTTGAGCTCATCTGGACAACTTTCATGACTACTCAGTTTTCACTGAGGTTCTTTCAACTGGTGTCATATTCTGTTTCCTTAATCAGTTTTATAGCTATGAAATTGAGTATATATTAGAAGAAAATAAAGTCTCCCTAAAATATTTGCATTTGTATTCAAAACAAAATTTATAATTAAACATAGAAAAAGATACAGCAATATCTATTCTTGTCAAAATCTTAATATTCGGTAATGTTAGCTTCAGAACATTTAAAAAAGAACACACACGGGGACACCTATGTGAGTGGTTGAGGCTCATGGGTTGGGCGTCTGCCTTTGGCTCAGGACGAGACCCCTCAGTCCCAGGATCGAGTCCCACGTCGGGCTCCCTGCATGGAGACTGCTTCTCCCTCTGCCTATGTCTCTGCCTCTCTCTGTGTGTCTCTCATGAATAAATAAATAAAATCATTTTAAAAAATTAAAAAATGCACACAAATTAGCGACAAAGTTTCCTCTTAACTGTCCCTCAATCACATTTCACATAGGCATGCTAACTGGAATATGGTCTATATTTTGCCAGTCAAGTTTTAGGAACATATTAATTAATAGCATCATATTGGTAACAATCTTAAAAAACATTAATATGTAAGTAAAATATATTGGTTGTTAATTTAGGCAAATTCTGTCATGGAGTACTTTTAATATTGCAACTTGAATTTTTACCTAACATTGTTTTTGAGATCTGTTCATATTGCTGTGTACTTCCTTCCTTCCTTCCCTCCTTTTCTTCCTTCCTCTAGTGTATAGCATTCTGTCCCATAAATAATTAGTTGTAGCTTATATTATTTTTAATTGAAAGATACAAAAATACAAAAATAATATTCTTTTTTTGTATTTTTCAGTTAAAAATAATATATATGTTTACTTGTGAGCCCCTATGAGAGTTAACAAGGATTGAATGCCTAGAGTGAATTCTGAGCCAGAAAAAGTATACACATTCTCAGTTGTACCAGATATTATTGAATTCATCTTCATTTTCCTATTCTCTAAATTTATATCTAACAGTCCATCTGAATTAAACAATAATGATAAAGATAATGCTTTGTCTCTTGAATTGGACCTACTTAAGAAGGTCAAAACGATTCCACCACTTTCTTTATATCCACCCATTAGAATCAATTACTGACTAGCTGGAACTGATCAATAAGTGCTTAAACCTTCCTTTTCCTTGATCCTTAGTAAAGGCTCAGGTTAAAGGAAATGGATTTTTTTTCTAATGATATAATCAAAGTCTAACTCCCAGGTCTTCCTACTGTTAAGAAACTGGAGGATGAAATGGGAACAAAGAATCAAATATACTTTTTAAAAATTTTCTGATGGGTCAGAATTTTCTTCTTCCTGCAAAACCTTCAATTGTTACTTTCTGTTTTTGAAACAAGGAATTTTAACATATGTTTGAGTCAGTGTTTTAGACAATTTGCTATAGAACTAGCTGTAGCTGAATCCAGTAATGATATCACTCAAAATAATTTATTGAATGCTTCTTCTGTACCTGGTTGGGAATACAGATATGCTTCTCTTCTGATAGACCTCATAATCCTCTATGAGGCAGGCAAAAGTATAAGCAAATAATCATAGTTACTAATATATTTTAATTCAATTATGTATAGATCTGAAAGAGCATTCCAGGAAGAGCAAGGAAGTGCTACTGATAGAAGTATGCTTTAGAAAGGATTTTGCCTTAAGTTTGCATTTTAAAACTATTCATAAGTCTATAAGAAAACAAATTAACTAAATTTAAAAGGTGAAAATCTAAATAGGCATTTGACCAAAGAATATAGACAGCAAATAAGCATATGAAAAGATGCTCAACATCATCTGTCACTAGGAAATTGCAAATTAAAATAGCATTGTTACCCCTTAATTCGAATAAAGGGGAAAGGAGAAAAAAATGAATGGGAAATATCAGAAAGGGAGACAGAACATGAAGACTCCTAACTCTTGGAAACGAACTAGGGGTGGTGAAGGGGAGGTGGGCGGAGTGTGGGGGTGACTGGGTGACGGGCACTGAGGGGGGCACTTGACGGGATGAGCACTGGGTGTTATTCTGTATGTTGGCAAATTGAACTCCAATAAAAAATAAATTCATTAAAAATAATAAAAATAAAAATAAAAGTTACCCCTTAACTCTTACTAGAATGGCTAAAATCCCAAACTCTAACATTAAATGCTAGTGGGGATGTGGAGATCAGGAATCCATATTAATTGCTAGTGGGAATAAAAAATGGTAAGGTATTTTAGAAGACAATTTGGCAATTTCTTACAAGGTTAAACACAGTCTTAACATTAAGATCTAGCAACTAGATATTTATCCAGATGAGTTGAAAACAAGTCCATTCAAAAATCTATACATGGATGTTTATAGAAGCCTTATTCATAATTGCCAAGATTTAGAAGCAGCCATGATGTTCTTCAATAGGTGAATATGTAAGTCGGTTATATCATGTAATGGGATATTATTCATTGGTAAAAATAAATGAGCTGTCAAGCCATAAAAATGCATATAAGAACTTGAAAACTTACTGCTAAGAAACCCATCTGAGAAGACTGTGCTGTGTGATTTCAACTGCGTAATAATCTGGAAAAGGCTGACCTATAGTGATAGTAAGAGTTCAGTGGTTGCTAGGAGAGAGGATGGACAACAGGAATCTTAGGACACTAAAATAATTCTGTTTTTCACAGTCTAATAGTGAAGACATGATATTATGCATTTATCAAAACCCGTAGAACTGTACAAGTGGGAATCCTCATATAAACTATGGACTTTAGTTGATAATAATGTATTAGTATTGGTCCTCCATTTGTAAACAATGTATTGCACTAATTCAAGATTTGATAATATGGGAAGCTGCATGCCAGGGCTGAGGGAGAGTGTAGGAGAACTCACTTTCTGCTCATTTTAAATTTTTTTTAAATTTTTTTACATAGACATAAAAAGCCTAAAGAAGAATCTCAGAGGAGACTGGTTAGGTGAATATTGAGTCTACAGGAGATCTGTGATGGGGGTTTTAAACCAAGTTCGGTTGTGGAGATGAATAAGATCCAGCAGATCATAGACAAAATGGAGGGAAGGTGGAGAATCTAAAATACGTTGATTCTGAAACTAAAGTGCAAAACCAAAGGGAATGTATACTTTTGCTTCTTTCTCTCCTACTCTGTAGATTAAAACAATACATCTTGAGCTTCTATGTATCTTAAAACCTACTATCTCAGGAATTTGTTATAACTTGAAATTTAAGCACTTATAAATTATAGAGAATATAGTAATTACACAAAATGTTATTAGTAATTAAAACAATTATATCCTTTTATTGGAGTAATTAAAACTTGGTTTTAGAAAGAAAACAATTAGTATGTGCCTATAAAATGCATATCTTCCTTCTGACATATTCATAGGTAAAAATTAAAAAAAAAACTTGGTTGTGTATTTTCAGTGGTACGTGAAAGGAATTATGGCATTAAGTGGGATAGAAAAGAGCATCAACATTTCAGATTATGTCCATAGGTATTTTTAACAAATTTTAAGACATTTACCTTAGTATCTTGAAATTGGGAAAAACACAATATGTTTTTGGATGAACAGTGAGCAATGTCTCAGAAGACGTTTTAGAAATGCCTTAAATGTTGCTGAGGTTGGCTAGGAGATAGCTGGAATGAGAAGTAATTCCAGAGGTGGATGAGAAGTTTGGGAAACCAGGAAGGAAAATGATTGTATTTCAGATTCTGATAAAATTGGGATCCAAAAATACCTTGGCAGTGTGCTAAAATAATGAGTCAGAAATCAGCAATAAAATTTAATAGGGCAAAACATTATGTCTATTAAAACAATCTGGTAGTTTCAAGGTGGGAGAGAAAGGAATGAGGAGAAGCAGCAAATAATAAAAAGTGTTAAGGCTCCAGATGATGAAAATTTGATCAAAACCCAGTACTGATGGACTATTGGATCAGCCTAAAATTGATCTTGGAGTCCTAAAGAATATTTGGCACAAATTTTGATTATCAGAGCGGCCATCCTGCTGTCGGGTTTGGGTGAGGTCATTAACTAGAATACAAAAAGACTAAATTTACCCAACGATTATCAGTTAGAGACTTCAGTATTAAAGTTCATAAAACATAGCTGAAAGAAATACGGCTTTTTTCCTATGATACAGTATCAAGGAGTACTTATAAAATTGTCTTAATGCCACCTTTAGTAAAAAAACAGGCTTCTAAATAAAAGGGAATAGGGCTCTATATAGGAAGCAGGACAGTAATGCATGAATTTCTTTACATACTGTCTCAAAGGTAGGAAAATCATGAAAAGGAAGCTGTGAGCAAAGTTCTACAGTTACTCTTTTACACGTAAAAATACTTTCATATTTTTGCATGAAGTGAGACCATTTGATCACATGGTTTAGACCTAAAGCTAAAAAAGAAACCAATTAAATACAAAAGTTGCTCAGTGTTGAGATTTAATTTTCAAACCAACCACAGAAGTCAAAATTAAACTTTAAAGAAATCCTATTAAACTCTTTGTGCTTAAGGTTTTTAAGAGAAGTAGTCTTTATAATCTTGAAATTATGAATCCATTTAGTATACCTTGATGTAAAAAATATTTGTAGCAAGATATTTAAAAATCAGTCCATTATTTTACAACATAAAAGAAGGGTTACCTTCATTAGTTTAGACAAAAAATTCTCAATAACCATAATGATGGATCATTTTTCTCTGAAAACTAGAAAAAAAATTTTTAAGTAGCTGCTGTCATTTTACAGGAAAATAAGAGATCTTTTTAAATGATAATTCCACTTTAATTATCATTTGAACAGCCTTGCTATGAGCCAAAGGAAAATGCATCTCTTTTATTTTATAAATCCACAGTTGCCAACACTATGCCCATACGTTTAGATGGAATGCAATTTTATAAATCTTAATTTGTCTTGAATAATGGAAGCCTGTGACTTCAGCACAGAATATCTCCAGAAACTAAAAATGGATTGTTGCTTGTCTTTTTAATTCGTTCCTCAAATTGTCATCTCCGTGTTTTGTTTACTGACATGGAAAACCAATTTGAAAATAAATGTTAGAGAATACTGTGGGATGTGAATAAGAGATAAAAGGCTTCTTGAATCTTAGATTCACCCAGGGGTAGAAATCTATAAAATGGCACAATTCCAGCAAAGGAAATTAAAGGCCAAGTAGTTGGGTGCCATAAAAAAGCTATAAAATCTGTAGTGCAAGATAAAAGGAGAGGGAAATTCAATAGTGGAATTTTACATATTGGTGATAAATAAAAATGAAAAACAACCGCAGAAGTTACTAAAAAAGACTAACTTTAAATCACCAAATATCGTTAAAGCTACACTGGATGAAGACTGGAAAAAATCTATAACAAGAACAAGTGTTGGGGGAAAGACCATGAAGGTCCTGTTTACACCGAGTTTGCAAGTCCAGCGTTCAGTGTCTTAAACTAAGTTGTTCTCCCTCATGGAACCTAAAAGACATTATGGCATGAGCCAGTTGCAGAGTGATGGGGGATTAGGAGTGTTTGCTCTTTTATGAGGCGTCTGCACTTGTTAAACATACAGAAGCAGGCAATAGACAATAGATTGGTGGTTACTAAGGGCATGTGGGAGTGGGGAGATAGGGGTATAAGTGTATACACGACCAGTAAGTTCTGGAGATCTCCTGTATAATAACTTAATACTCAGGTTGAACAAGAAGATGACCTTAAAAATTTGTTAAAACAGAGGGACGTCTGGGTGGCTCAGTGGCTGAGCGTCTGCCTCCAGCTCAGGGCGTGATCCCAGGGGCTCCCTGCATGGAGCCTGCTTCTCCCTCTGCCTGTGTCTCTCGGTCTATCATGAATAAATAAATAACATCTTAAAAAAATCTGTTGAAACAGTAGATCTCATGCTGAGTGTTCTCATCTCTCTCCTCGTTTTAAAAGGGGGGACACAAGGAAACTTTTGGAGATGATAAATACATTTATTACTGGATTTTGGTTGATGGCCACGTGAGTGGATATGTATGTCCAAACTCACCACATTGTATACATTAATTCGATAGCGTTTATTGAAGTACAACTGATATGCAAGAAAGCTGGGGAAACAAGGAACAGGACTAAGAAAGTAAAAATAAGTTGCCAAGAAGATAAAAAGGAAAAAATATATTAAATCAGTCAGCATAGTACTTAGCAAATATATAATAAATTTATTTATATTTTACATCCTCCCTTTTATTCCTCCCCTTCCCTTCTTCATGTGTCCCTTCTACTTCTCTTCCGTCTTCTCATGTTGAGAAGAAGAAAAAAAAATCATAATTTTCAGCATCAACTTGTTTACATTTGATAATCTAAAAAGAAAATCCCATCAAGTGCCCCCCTCAGTGCCCGTCATGTTGGTAAATTGAGCAGCAATAAAAAATAAATTTATTTAAAAAAATAATAAAAAAAATAAATAAAAAGAAAATCCAGAAAAGGTCTTTTGGAAAGCGTGTAGATAATCGAAAGGTAGTTTCTAAGTGACAAAGTTCATCTGTGATCCTGTCAGATATGATACTTAAAATATATTCAGTGCAAGAAAATAAATAACTAGTGACATAATGAATAGAGACATACTTATCCTTCGAAAACACAAGGAGAAAGCAGATTTGTGAGGAGTTTGTGAGGAGGCTGCTGATCACTGCAGTCAGTGCCTGCAAATCACAGTCGCCAAGGTCAGCAGTGAAATAGCGTTCGACGTACTAACCTGGAGAGACTTTAAGTAGGAAATGGTGAGGTTGAAGTGCATTTATGAACAGGGACGGGCTTAAACTGTGACCTGAGCTTACCCACTGGCCAAAACCAGAGTTTTACCAGTATGAAACAATAGTAATCAAAGAACATTTTGTAGCTCACCCTAATCCTCCTTCATTTTCTTAAAAAAAAAAAACCTAGTTATTCATTATATTATTTTTGGAGAAACTTTCTGTTAAATTTCCCTCTACCTCAAGCCACCTTCTGTGAAAGCATTGATCACATGATGAATTTAAATTAGGCTTTATTAAACAGCATTATGTCTGTGCTTCAGGGGCTTTCGTTTTGCATAAAAGGCCAAAATTGACATATATTCCTTTTTTAAAAGAATGAGCTCTAAAGTCTGTTAACCTTAACTTCAGTTTTAGTGCAATATTTTACAACATAAAACAAGACTCTAAGAAAATGTCATGCGGCTCTGAAATATGCACCCCCAAAATAAAATGACCCTTCCAGACTTTGGATGGCATTTTTAGGAAATGTTTAATTTGGTTTATGAGTCAGCTCTCTGAGTTGAAGTGAAACTTCAAGGATTTTAGAATTGCCTCTCAACTTTCAAAAATGTATTTTTTAATAATGAATATTTGTGAAGCTAAACTTAAACTTGGCTCTGGTTTAACCAGCTAAAATTTTATATTTCTTAGAATATCCTAATTTGAATTAATGCTAACACTCATATGCCATTGTGGTAGACTCTTAATATCTAATTAGTATATAAAGAAATGAAAAAAAAAAAAAGAAATGTATGCAGTTCTGGAATGATGAATCCCAACCATTCTACCTAACGTGTGAATAATCTTTGCTTTAGCCCTAAATGGTGGTTGCTTACTCTCTGTTTAAATATCCCACTGTCAGGGACATCCTCTACTTTGGTAATATAAATTTACTGTTAAAAAGAATTCTTCGGGACCTCAGGATCTTTGTAATTTCTCTGTAAGATACTAGCTAAGAGCACAGTCTTTGGAGCAGCTTATGTAGATTAAAGCAATGGTGAGTGGGTACATGATTAACAACCTGAACTGATTTAAAGCTAAAGGAGAGGAGAGGGGTCGGTTTGTAGCATTTGGCACATTTGTAATATGAATATTTCCCTCATGTTTAATTTCAGGCTATCAACATGACCTTGCTGAGCACAGGATTGGGAAGAGGTGAACACAATCAGTTCTTGAGAGCCATTAGGAGGTGTCTCCAGGACACCAATTATTAAATCTCAACTCTACTATCCAGAAACTATGATATCGGGGGTAATTTATTTAAATATTAATCATGTTTCACTTCTCTCAAACAGAGAGTGATATAAAAGAGCACCTAGACCATAGATTGAGAATTAAATGATCTGCGCTGTCCAGCACAGGGGAATGCTGCGGAAGTGCTCACTATAATAATGCTGAGTATAAGTATTAATACTAATAATATCAATATTATAATATTATTATATCATATTATAATAATATTATCAATATAATATCAATATTATTAGTATTCTGTTCATCTGCCGGAGCCTAAGACATGATACTTTAGATCCTCCTTTTACTTTATGGTCATGCAAATATTTGAATCCAGATACTATGTTTCTTCGAGATCATTACTTCTGAAATAAAGATCTTAACTTAGTCATTATTAGGTTTCCTGAAGTATACTTTTAGATGCTCTTCACATTCCTCTAATTGATCGCTCAAAGAGATTGTACATTACAGACTCACCCCACACCCCATTGCCAGAGATGCCGAAAGCTTCATGGTAATCCAGTTTCTTGTGTATCTTGATGAGATTGGCAACCGTCAGCCGGACTGTCCGTTTAGGGTAGGGTATGCTTCCCATGTCTCCAACACTTTTACTTCATCTGGGAGGCTGACCATGTCACTAATGGACTTTTCCTGCTTGCTCTCATTAATGGATCTGAATTTTCATGCTCCCAAGTTAGTAGATGTTTGTGTTAATTTGAGGCACCCTGAAACAAATATAACATCCCAGATGTGACATAGGGAGGTTGAAGTCAAGCAAGACCATCATTGCCTTTGTGCTGGACAGTGAATTTGCGGTGGCAGGATCTAAGTTACTCATGTTTTACTTTTGCATCATCTGAAAAAAAAAGAAAATTTCTCTCCCAGAAATAATTCTCCTTTTTTTCCTGGACAATTATTTTTTGAATGGATTTTTTCCAATATTCCTCAAATTTAGTATTAAGGTGGTTGACAGTAGAAAATGCTGTTTATTTTTTTAAATATTTTTTTCTTTTTTTAATTGAAGTTCAATTTGCCAACATATGACACCCAGTGCCCATCCCATCAAGTGGTCTCCTCAGTGCCCGTCACTCAGTTACCACATCCCCCTGCCCGCTTCCCCTTCCACTACCCTTTGTTCGTTTCCCAGAGTTAGGAGTCTTTTCTTAACCCAACTCCTTCAAAAACACAAATGCCAAAACTAACACATGAAGAAATCTGAAAAGCTGTGTTTCTATTAAAGGAACTGTATTTGTAACCAAAAGCCTTCCTAGAAAGAATAAAAGCCTGAATGGCTTCATAGGTGAATTCAATCAGATATTTAAGGAAGAAATAATGGGAGCCCTGACCAATTTTTCTTTAGAAAATAGAGAAGGGGACTCTCTCCAACTACTTTTTATAAGAACAGCATAACCACCCAGGTACTAAAATTTGAAAAGTTCAGTGTAAGAAAAGAAAATGACAAACTAAAACCTTCAGGAACAGAAATGCAATAATCTGAAATGAATGATCAGTAAATAAATCTAAGAATATATTACAAATGAATTTATTCTATAAATGGTTCTATATTAGAAAAAAACATAATGTAAGTCACAAAATCCAATAGGATAAAGAAGAAAAATCATATCATCTCAATAGATACAGAAAAAGTTCAAAATCTATTGATGATAACTCTTAGTGATTTTGTATAGAAGAACTATTCTTAGTGAGATAAAGCACATTAGGAAAAACCTACAATTCACAGACTTAAGGGTAAAATAAAACCACCTAAACTGTCAGGGGAAAAATGATGGCACAAATAATTCAAAGTCTATTTCCAAAGCTAGATAGAACTAGATAGGCAGATTTAAAGAAACTAACCAATTAATTTAAAAGAATTATTGCATCCCTAGACAAATTCTTTCAATATTTACTATGAAGAAGACAGTGTCCTGCGTTTTTTTAGGCAAAACAAGTAAGAAAACTGTTGCTGGCCTCAGACTTCTCCTCTGAAACACTTAAATTCACCAGACAGTAAAGTTACTGCCTGGAGAATTTTTTCAGAGGAATTGAATCAGCCTTAGGGAAGGCGTTCTTTCTGTTCAAAATTAAGAGAAAAGAGAAGACTCTTTGAAATATGCAGAACTGATTTAAAAAAAAAAAAAACAATAGAGCAATTTAATATAGAAAGGATATCTTGGTTTGATTTTGGGCTTGAGTTTACATTAGAAAATATTTACTTATAACTAAATCTGGATAGGAGTGTCATTTATATAGAATTACCATATTTGAAAGCATAAAGGTCATTTTTGCATAATAACTGCACTTAAGCTTTAGAATCAGACGCTTGTCATTTAGATACGGCTCCTGTGTGGATTTGCTGAATTACTTCCATCTTTTGACTTGGGCACACAAAAAAAAGGCAATCAGCTGGGGGTAGTTTTGATGAAGGCTGTCTTCTCGGCAAGCATATGCATGAATTTCTCCCCCAAAAAGGATTCATCACTTTGTATCAATAATAACTTGTTTACTTGAAGAGACTCAAGTTTTTGTATTCTAAATATTTAATCTTATGATAGTTTTTCTGTCTAGTTTCTCTGTACCATTTCTCTGACATCCCTCACATACATGGCCTTCAGAAGCCTTCAGTGGCATCTAATCTATCATTTGTATAATATGTATTTTTCATATTATAGACCAAACACAGGTTCTCTTAAGAAAATTTATAAAATATTTAAAATGTAGGAAGGAGAACAAAATTAAAAATACATAACCTAGCATCCAAAAAAAGAACAAAGAAAAGCAAAATAAACCTGGAAATTTATGGCATATTTATGCCATGCATTCTTTTTCTCATTGATCCTTAAATTAAGTGGAGCTTCTCTTCTCAACACATAAAGCACTATTTCTAATATTTTTCCAGTCTAATTCCCCTCATTTTAGCTAATTCTTCCCTATAATCCACCCACATGTTTTTCCAAATATGCAAGTGATTTCTTATCACCAGTCTTTGCTAAGATTATCACTCCTATGTCATCTATGTTTCACTGGCCCACTGAGCCTTATGTAAATGTCTTTGTAACTGCCCTACTTTGTCTTATTTGACTTTTGTGTAATAGTGTTGGGGTCACTTGTCTTACCTCTCGTGCTCTACCTCTGGCATCCGTGAAATAGGGGCTATCAACCTTCCTGAACAATACCAAGACAGAGGCTTGGCACACAGTAGACTTGCTAATCAATGTGTATTAAAGGATAAGTGAAGAGGATTCAAGTCAAATACAGGCATCCAAACATCTCAGACTAAGTCTGACAAAAATAAATAAAACCCATACACGTGTTTAAATCTGTCCACCAAAGCCCTCTTCCCATGACATTTTATATCCTGGCTTACGAGAAGCCTTTGCACATTTCTGTGAGAGCTGGCATGGCATCATGGGCTATGATCCTCATCAGATGGAAGATTGAGAATAATTCATTTTTTTTTTCAAGTCGGATGCTGTCAGAGGATGTCTGAGCATCACACGGAGATGATTTTCTTATTTAGTATTTGTCTTTACATATCTCTTCCCCTCTCTCACCTACACCAGATACCCAAAGAGGGTATACCAGATACCCAACCTTAAAGAGGCTGTGGAATCCCACCGCTCCTGGTGCCATGAAGAAGTATCTGACATTTTGTAAGAGACTTTGTCTACCGAACAGAACTCTAAGAGGCCAGATGTGGTAACAAAGGATTTTATTAGAAGTGACATGGTTTTAAAAAAAAAAAAAAAGGTAAAAAAGAAGTTGCATGGTTCCTTTCTTTCATGCCTTTGAGCCTGGTGGTGGGTGCCACTGTTATTTCACTTACTGGGCATCCACGTTTGCATTGGGCCTTTGCTAGTTGCCTCGTCCCTTGTCCAGCCCTCAAAGACCCTGAATGGGTGAGTCCCTCTCTGTGTGCTTACGAAGCATCTCATGGGGGATTTTCCCAAACCTCTTGTTAGACTGTCTTGCAGCTCCTTTTCTGCTTATGTGTCGGTCAGCCCCATGAGACCTGGGCTCTGTGACAAGTGGACGGGCCTTACTCCGTGGCCTTTCTCTAGCATCTCCCACCACTTGCGGAGCATTGTGGCCATTCAGGCTTCCATGTCTCTTCCCCACTCATTCCCTCAGCAAACATTTCCTGCCTGGACTTCTTCCAGGGAAGAAGTTGTTTAAGATGTTATTTTTTATTGTATTTACTTGAGAGACAGTGAACACGAGAGAGATCATGAAAGGGGAACAGCAGAGAGAGGGGGAGAAGCAGACTTCCCGCCGAGCAGGGAGCCCGATGTGGGGACCCAGGACCCTGAGCCTAGGCAGACACTTACCTGACTGAGCCCTCGGGTGCTCTGGGAAAGTGAAATTCAGCTAAAATTTGCTTAAGGCAACGTTAGCAGACCCGCCACTGTGGGAGGAAGACTCCAACACTGATGACAAACCAAGAGAGGCTCTTGGCGATGTTGTCAGCCCATTATTCTGCAAGCCGCTTCTTATCCCAAAAGGAGTCAGGTGTTTGAAGTTGAGTCTGATGCTGATATTAAAAGAAACAAAAACCAAAACAAAACAAAATCCACTTAAGGAAGAAATCTTCTAGAGGGAAGAGCAGTGTTTTATAAAACTCCCCATTAAATTAACTTCATCAGTTAGGTTAGCAACCAACTGTATGCTCTGAGTGGGATTATTTCCCATTGCTAGACCTCATTTTTCTCACTTATGAAAGAAAAAAGGGTTGAACCAAATATCTTTTAATCCCCTTTAATCAGTAACTTCGTATGATGTAGCGCGAGGAATCTACCTACACAATATGTACACAATTACTTCTTTCAAAGTTGGTGGTATATTGTGTAAAGAAAAAACTTCTCCTGACCACTTTTTAAAATTCTTTTGAGTTTTTGGATATAACCAGAGCTACATTTTTTTCTTCACTGTCACAAAATCACTGTAGTGTAGGGAAGACAGTTTTTTCTTCATGCATTTTTTTTATTCACCTAGCAATTATTAACTGAGGACCTATTATGTATCAGGTACTACGTTAGACACTGAAAATATAAAGGCAATGGAAAATCAAGTGAGCTCCATTTAATAAATGCTGAAATCAAATGATTAGGCAGGACTAGAACCTGTGACTACCAAACCTGGTCTCTTTCTTTAAGTCAACCAATACATTAACCATTATTCCATACAACTTTGAAGCTCCTCTCATTTCTGGGATCTGTTTTAGAAGTCAAGATTTTTTTTTTTAAATGTAGGTATTTTTAAAGATGGTACTTAGCCAGAAATATATGTACTCATCTGAAAACTTGGCCTGGAAACAGATTCCACTTGGAAACTGGCTGTACTCCCCAGTTGCCAAAAGAGCCTCATAGCAGGAATGTGACCCCAGCAAGAGAAATATCGAGTATGTGTGAGCGAAATCACTGTGGGGTTGGTGCGAAACAGCTGTGTGATTAAGGAGCCAAACTTTCAAGTAAAAAATAGAATTAATGGGATAGTTAGCCTCACTGAAAAGAAATTGAAAATGAAACATGTAACAGGCTTGATTTTCTTTTGTAAATGCTGGAAAATGAGCGTGTTACACCTGGTGCAAGGACAACATACCAATACTGACAGCAGTGCACAAATTCCACCTGTATCCTGGTCCAGGAAGAAACGAGGTAGAAGTTCTCCCATTCTTTCTTTCTCACTTTACTTAATCCTTCTCGACTTCCCATGTCCTTCATCCTGTTGTATCTCTTCTCCTCTATTCATTTTTTATTTCTTAAAATGAGCATTGAGTCAGAAAAAGGACCTGCTGTCAAGCTGTCATGATCGATACGGGAGATGAGACATCCACATTATGGGCAACCTGGTTGTAACTATGGTTCCTCATGGTCAGTCTGTGTTGATTACATGTAAAAAAAAAAATCCTGATACCTAAAAACTATAAGTGAGCACACACATTTTAAATAAATTTAGCATTTAAAAAGTCATTAGAATCATAACAAAGATTTACTTCAATCATTCTGAAAAACTGGTGAGAGTTTATGCATTTGGATGGAGGAGTTGTAAGTTTGGTACCCAGAAAAAAAAAAAAATCTTTCCTATAATTTTTTTGGTGAATCTGTTTCTTTCTCTTTCTCCAATTTTTTATATTCCCTTCCTTAGCATTTTGCTCATCAATTTCTTATATTTTCCTTCTATTCCGGTTTTAGCCACTAGGAACTTTCTCCCTCCTTGCTCTAGGATCAATAGACACCTTAAAACTCCGGACCCCGTGTCTTTCCTTGCTTCTCAGGGGCAAAATGATCTTGGACACTCCATTATTCTCTCCCTCACTGCTTTTTCTGTGAGAATTTGCATATAATTTCCAATGAATAAAATTCTCCACTTTCTTATTTCTTCTTACCTTTAATTATATTTATATTTCAGTGTGTCAAAGAAGGAAGAGATATGATGGGAGGAGTTGCTAATGGGTCCTGGTGAACATGGCCTTATAGAGAATAGAGCAGATCCTGAAAAGGGCCCAGGGGATAATAACTCCGAAGAATTTGTCAGTGCTTGCTTTTATTTTATGGAAACCGGAGTCAAATCTACAGTGAAATGCTATTGGATAATATGAACTTGCGTGCTATTTTCTGGGAACAGCCTTCACCGATTGCAGAGAATCAGATATGTGAAGTATATGTGGAAAGAGAAAAAAAGAGAATCTTGACAGTATCCCTCATTACCCATACTTCCCGCCCATCCATGCTGTGGAACTAACGCACTTCCCCATAACAAGGTTTCCACTTTTGCCCAAGAGAGTGAATCCCCATCACTTTTAATTCAGAAGGTTTTAACTATTTCAAAAATAGTTATGACAAACCCTGGTAGGATGGCATTTCCATCCTAATTTTATGGGTGGTGAAATTGAGGCTCAGAGAAACAGGAAATTATAAATCATTTGGGAGGATCCATTCTGATCGTGTTGTGTAGACATATGTGAGTAAGTACAGGGTTTGTTCAAGGAAGAGGCATCTTCCCGCAGTCGGGTGTGTGTGTGTGTGTGTGTGCTGTATCTCTGCGTTTCCATGTAATTGCATCTCTGTGTCTCTTTCCATGTGTGTACATGTGTGATCGGGCGAGAAAGAAAAATGAGAAGGGGAGGGGATGAGGTGGGATTTGGAGCAGAAGAAACGAAGGCTGCGTGCGAAATAATGCAAATCTTGTGCTTGACAAACACACGCGCGCACACACACAATCTGTACGTCGTTGTGAAGGTGTGAGCAGTGTCCTTATTTTCTAAGCCACTTGATCTTCACGTTACTTCTTTCTACCCATCTTTCAAGTACCCACTAATCTGAAAAAAAAAATAGAGAGACTCGCTTCTCTCTGTCCCTTCTGACAAATGAAGACAGCTCTCAACAAGATGGTAATGGCAGCTCCTCCAAATTATTCTAAAAATACTGCCTGGATATCAGCCTTTGCCTGAACTGCCTTGTTATCCTAATGCAATTATGTAACTTGCTAATCTTTCTGTCAGTGCCGTAGTCAGGAGGCAGGAGGGGGAAAAAAAAAAAAAAACCTGCAAACCAGAAGGACTGAACATTTAAAGTACAGGTGACTGATTAACCACTGCTTCTGCTGTAATATCCAGTCTGTCAGCTACTGATGTCTGGTCCCATAAAGGTTCCTACGCTGGTCAACAGCTTTATACTCAACAAATTCACTTTAATGCCCACCAATGTTAAGACCTCCCTAAGCTTTCTTCCCCACCTCCCCCACCCCTTACTCCCTGCTCTGATCATCCTAAATGTAGCCGGGGGCAGGTGATACAGCTCCACGTTCAGTGGCCACTTAGGTGAAGTCTGTCCAGAAAATGAGGGACGGATGGGGTGTCATGAAACCCACAGAGAGACTCTTTTCCTGGCCGAGTGTCATTCCTGTGCAGGAGGAATTGAACTGTCCAGGAAATCGGCCAATCTTTCTGTGCGGCTACATTTTTTTTTCCCCCATGAAGGGAACTAAAATATGAAAGCAAAATTGCTTGAAGTATAAAATCATGGGATTTTAAAGCTGCGAGGAACTGAAGAAACATTTGCTTTTGCTTCAGTTGAAAGACGAGAAAAGTGAGGATCTCAGGAGTTCAGCGAGGGCGGTTGGTGTACTGAAAATAGCCTGGAGGAAATACACCCCGAAGGCTACCTCGTACAGGTCGACTCCAAATCGCTCTGACTTCACTTTTTATCTGCATTTCTGAAATATGCTAACATGCACATGTATCACTCTCTAAATAAAAAAAAAAAGTAATATCATTGAAATAACACAAGTTTGGCAACAGCCACATCTGAGTACCCAATGTTCCCTCTGCCATTAAATGTTGGGTGGCTTCAGGTTATTCAACTTCTTGGATGCTCGGCATTATTTTCGTTTTATAAATGGAAGTACTTGTATCAGTTTTTGCAAGAGTGATGTGAGGTCTCGACAGAATAAAATACTGAGATAAATAGCACATGATTCATTCCCCCTGTTCCCCAACTACCTTCAACAAGACACACAACTTAAATGGCTCCAACACTTACTCTCTCCCTCTAAAGATACTGCAAAAGTATCTATTTAGGCTAAATGACACACTCTACAGTTTTCATTTCCTCTTTGGGCTTTCCAGTCCCCTCTTACAACCAGGGAGCTTTCTTCAAATCCTCTGGACCACACAGATTCAGGGAGTGTCTCTGGATGATGCTGTTTTCATCACTAAGGCAGAAATCCCCCGTTAAATCATGCTTGGTGGTGGCAGCCCATTGAAGACCAGCAGATTTCTTTTGCCGTTAAGAACTGGATCTTCCTCTGCACAGATGGGGCACATGGGGCCCAACGCACGGCGGACCGGTCCTCTGGGACGGTCAGTGTGACATAAGTAATAATACAGATAAAAATAGCTCCTGTTTGCTGATCACGTATATGCTCTTGGCCCTACGCTAAGTACTTTAACAGTATCTGTGTTTAATCCTTCTCATATACCTCTGAAGCAGTATGATCGTCACTAAACTGAGGGCTGGGGAGAGCAAGCAAATCATTCAAGGTCATGCAGCTCTTAAGTGGTAGATCTGGGAACGAGCCTGGAGTGTTGCATTCCAGACAAAATGCTCTCAGCCACCGATGTGTCGCCTTAACCTTGTTCACTGTGATTGGAAGGCTTAGGGGACAGAGTAATTGGGGACAGGATTGTGACCATGACTTGTTATGTGACAATGGAGGAAAAAGAATGTGGCTAATTAAAGTGTAACGTTAATACCGAAGAAAAAGTCAGCAGAGAGGTCCAGTTCTCATCACTCATTCATTCATTTTTTTTTCCACTTTGTAACTACTCCTTGAATGTCTATGAACCATCAAGGCCGCTTCTAAGGTATCATGAAAAATAGAGTATGATCTATATTTAGAGCTTACTCAGTATGAAGCCCTTACTATTTACTTGGCATCAGAAGAGAAATATCTAATGTATCTCCACTCAATTTCAAATATAATTTATGTCTCCGAATGTCCCCATTTTAATAAACGAAACTCTAAGGCATTTAAGAATTTGCCCATTGGAAAAAAAAAAAAAAAGAATTTGCCCATGGAGTAGGTTGCAACTTTAAGAGATGTGTCCTCAACCACTCATCGGTGCTGACTCCTGGAAAATACTGGAGCGAGCACATCCAGGTCTGTTCCCTGGTCCTGCCACTGTCTGCTTTAGTGATGCTGGTTTTGCATTTTCTCTCCCCGTCCCCTCCCATAAGTGGACAAACAACGACCTATGGCACATCTTTAGCGCACAGGGGACATCTCATTGGAATCCTACTATAGCATCCTCAGTGAACAGCTGTACCTTTCGCCCTCGTGAGAGCACTGGAAGGGTGTGTTATCATTGTCCCTTCGTAGGTGAGGAAACTGAGGCTCAGAGCTATAAAAGGCCTTGCCAAATGGCACGAGGTCAGCGAGCAGCAGTGTTCAAATGCATTCTCTACCGGTCTGATTCCCAAACTCACCCCGTACCTTGCAACTGCTGTCTCCATCATTATTTTTAACCCATTTGATCAATGCAGGAGCCCTGACATGGGTGTTCCTATCCCAAAGACATGTTTAATTTAGGAAAATGTGTCCCGTGTGCTCACAGAGACAAAATACAGAGGCAGACTTGGATGGAAATGCATTTTAGAATTAAGAATTGATTGGACTACGTGATGGCCTGTGTGCATAGTGGCCAGGCACGCTCTGGGCTCCCTGCTCGAGAATCGTGTACTTTGTGTTTTATATCTACCTCCCTAGCCCAGTGTGCTTAATTCCTCGCTACCTCTTGGCTAATTCACACCCAGGTGTTTGAAAAATGCTCCTTGGTAACTCATTTTTCAGCGTAGATCCATCGGAAGATACACACCGTAAACAATGCAGGCAACAACAACAGAATTACAAAGTACAAAGAAATAAGTAAAGATTATCCTGAACTGCAGCGCCGGAGCCACAACCCATGAATGAGTTAGTAGCCCCCCCCCCGCCTCCCCCTACCCCGGGAGTATCTTCTCTTGTCAGTACGTGAGCATGGATGGGATGTAGGATGCACAATTGTGCAGAAACAGGGTGGATATAGCTTAATGACATTTTTGGGATTGACTTGAGCATTTGCTATATCTGGATTCCGGCCCTAGGTCTGGTTCTGATATAAACTGACTGTTTCTTTTAGGCAAATAAATTAATATTTCTGGTCATAAGTTCCATGATTGATGAAAGGCAAAGCTCATTCTTTTGCCCAGGAACTAGGCTTTCTCATTTAATCTGGAGGAAGGGATTGGGGTGTGTGTGTCTAATAGCAGATCCTGAAGCAGGGAGGCTGAAATAACCTGACAGTCCCCAGCTCAAGTATTCCATGCATCTGTGGTTTCATATTAATCCATTTATTGCCAAATAATTTATTGTTTTAATTATGTATCGTTTCCGTGATAACATGTCGATACCCCAGATGAAGTAGTAGTTTCAGAGGTAAGAGTAAAAAGAATAATTGAGGGTCAAGAAAGAAGGGCAGATCGCATCGTAATTTCGCCTTGCCGGGTCCTTGGGTCCATGTACGTAGTATCTGAACATAGAAATATGAAGGATAATGATCTAGAAAGGGTCGGCAGTTTTTTTTTTTTTTCCCTGTGAAGGGCCAGATAAAATTGGGGGATATCATACAAGCCTTTATATAATCTTTGAAAGGTAAATACTTAAAAATGTAAAGCATCCTTAGCCCCTAGGCTATGCACAAGTAGGCAGGGGATGATTTGGACATGGATCATAGTTTCCTGACCCTTGATCTAAAAGATTAAAATTTATTCTGAAGACCTTTACAGAAAGGTCTTTAGCAGATGAAGTAAATAATGCGTAGGGAGAATTAAAAATGTAGCTCAAACAACAATAAAGTATTTAAAAAATTCGTAAGAGTTTGGAAAATGTATTTATGAAAAAAAATCAAATGTATTTTCAGTTTTTTTAATTTTTTCCCCTCAACTCCCTGGAGATGGCTCAGCCTTCTCTTTGTGGCCACTGTCCCTACCGCCCGGGCCTGGAGAGGGGACGTACGCCCCGCACTGTGTATGAGCACTGGTTGTTATTCTATATATTGGCAAATTGAACACCAATAAAAAATAAATTAAAAAAAAAAAAAAGTGAAGCCAGGCTGCCAAAGCCCGGGTCGCAGGGGTGGTAAACTCCTTTTCCCATATGGCATTTTTAGAGACTGCTCTCCACATTCTGCACCAGGAGAGTCCTTTCCACATGCAGTTTCCTCTTTCACTTTCAAGGTTTGTTATGGGGAAATCTCATGAATACGTTATTTTAAAAGTCTGGGGATTTTAAACAGCCTCTTGATAATCTATCACCTGGAGTAAAAGGAAAACAGTTGAAATGAATGACAGTTTATGCCATGAAAACTCAAAGGGCAGATAAGAGATTTGCCTTTTGTTTTTCCCTTTCTACAAACAGAATTGCTGAATTTAGGATATGGCGATTTCTTCCTTGAATATCTTCTGAAAGAGTGCGTGTGATTAGAAAGTCCCATGAAAAAAGGAAAGTGAAACTTTACATGATTACTGCATTTTATTCCCTTAGGAGATGCAGAATTCGTGGATTAAGACGGGAGTTGAAAAATGCATGGATCCCATTGCTCAACCCTCTGTAGTCAACTGGAGAGTTCTCTGTATTGGCTCAATTGGAAATATTTGTATCATCTCACTTAAACTGCCTTAAAATGGAGCCTCATGCCTGAAAATAATACAGGCGCCTCTTTTGGCCTTGATTCTATTCATCTATATTTGTTCCCATCTTCAAAGATCTGCTGATGGTCGCTCGGCTCTGACATTGCTCTTTTACTTTACTATTTTATTTATTTATTTATTTTTATTTTTTTGACATTGCTCTTTTAAAACCATCCTTAGGCTCAGGCCAGCGGCCGCTCAGGGCACCACACAGTGTCGGGACTGTCCCTCAAAGAAGCTGCTGGAATTGCCTGCCTCAGCCGGGCCAGGTGGCCGCTTGCACCCCAGCGCCCGGAAGCATGGAGCAAAGCTACCTGGCCTGCAGCCTTCGTGGGCAAGCGGCAAGCAAACGGGGCCAGATCTTTCTTACCCCCTTTTGTTTTAATGTGTGAGACTCTAAATTAAGTCAGATTGCAATAACTGTTGGACTCTAGTCTAGAGCATCGTCATAGGCCATACCACGAAGGTAATAAGGCATGAAAAATTTGGTCTCTCATCACCCGGCCTTACAACCAGCCAGGTAGTGAGTCTCTCTACAGTCTGTGGTGTGGGGAGTCTGGGGTCACTACTGCATATATTACTATTATTTTGTTTTACAAAACCTAGAAAAGGCCAACTATCTGCCTAATTGCGACATTCTGGGTATCATTGCTCAGCATGGATTTTAGTTCAAAGCAACAGTGTCCCTCCCAACCTCCCTACGCACACCGGCCAATGGGAATATCATCCTGCTTTGGTCTCTAAACATTTTGCTCCTTTTCTCATGCTCTCACCCTGTCGCTCTCTTATTATACTCAAACAAAGAAGATGTATTCCTGCCTGGCTTCTCTTACTCTTCTTTCCATTTCTTCCCCTTGTGATAGTTCCTGCCCTGGGCAGAGCTGCAGAGCCTGATGCCGTGTACCTCTGGGCACGTCTGTTGATGAATGGTTTGGCCTGCTGTGGTTAAACTGGGTGAAAGGCTCACATATTTTTGAAGGAATGGAGATAATTGGAAGAGGAAGGGAAGAGCAGTTAAGGCTGCGCCATTCAGAAATGGGAACGTTGTGTTCAAAACTATTATTGTTTAGAAACACCAAGTCAGATCATTCAAACCCCTGACCAGCTCCCCCTCCCCACCTCCACCTAGTCCAGAGAGGTGATAATGGGGTAATAGAACACGTGCTTAGACTTCAAATAAAATATACTCTACATAGACTCGAATGTACATATAAAAGTAGATCATATGGAAAACGTCATGTCTTCAGCACTAAATGAAGTCGTGGGTCTGAACCGAAGACTTCCTGGGAGTACATTTTGAGTATTATCCATAGACAAATTACAGTTTAACAAAAAGCAGCTGGTCACCGCATGAAAGACAGTAATAAAAGGTACAAGGCTAGAAACAAAGTTGACAAAAGAGTGTAACAGACCAAAAATATAAGAATTTCCTAAACCTGTCTGTCCCTGAGGTCTTGCTCTTTGATGGGTATCTAAGTCTTTTTTTTTTTTCCCTCAACAACTAAATCACTCTTTGGTCACAGACCAGAAAACCAGCACTGGGGAGTATTCATCTGGGAAACACAAAATAATGTGGTTTGGGAATGGCATTTTTTTTTTTTTATTTTTGAAGAAAGAAACTATCTTAAACTATCCATCTGGGGCACAAAAAAATCTGTCAACCGTTATCAAAATGATTTACTTAAGAGCCATTTAATGAGATTCATTAATTTAAAGAGATTAAAAACAGTCTGTATTAAAGGACATTCTGACAGAAAAAAAATAGGTTATAATAAAAGCTGAAAATCAGCAGTCTCTCATTTTATCAAAGACGATGCACAACTTTCAGCAAAGTCTTCTTCACTCAAAGTGAAATTCAAGATCGGATTCAATTAATAGCAGGCTTTAAGCAGAATATAAAGAGAGTTTGCCGTAGGTCAGGGTACTAACTGCACTACTGACAAGAGCACACGATGTTCAGTGTTTTCCTAGAGAGACATCTAAAATGAGGTGGGAAAGTTGAAAGTGAAGGAGTAAACCCAAACACATTTAACAACGGAAGGAGCAAGCTGGCCTGGGAACAAAGCTAACGGTTAACAAACTGAAAAAAAAAAAAAAAAAAACCAATGGTCCTGTTCCTAGGTACCTTCAAGGAAGCAATTGTTTATAAGATCGGTGAGAGCATCTTTTTATATCTAAGACCTGTGTCTTGAGAGTCTATTAAATACATTCCCCTCCTTCAAACAATAAGTCACATTTATTTATTTTTCTTAGATACGGCACAAAAAATATGTAATAAATAAAAAAGAATGACTGCCTTAGTGAGGATAGTGACTTTGTGGTAGATATGAAAAAAAATACATGGCATTTAAAGAGGTCACATAGAAATATGCCCATTTATACTCATCCAAGATACACATATGCACATGTACCTGTCACGTCTGCAGGTATATAGGACTGAAGAGTTGGGATGCGTGACTCTAAGTATCGAGGTAAATAACTTTGACCCCAGAAGAAACGGAGTTAGAAGGTGTCATGTTAGTGGGTCCTCTAGGAAGCAGGTGCTGAGATGGAGATAGGAATGCAAAGGTGTTTGGGGGGCTAATATTGGTTTTTTTTTTTAAGCTTTTATTCAAATTAGTTAGTTAACCTACAGTGTCATATTAGGTCCAGGTATACAATAGTGCTTCAAAACTTCCGCACACCCCTGGGGGTTCATCACAAGTGTCCTCCTTAATCCTCATCACCTGTTTCGCCCATTCCCCTACCCTCTCCCTTCTGGTAACCATCAGTTCTCTAGAGTTGAGTCCATTTCTTAGTTTGCCTCTTTCTCTCTCTCTCTCTCTTTTTTCCCCCTTTGCTTCTTTGTCTTGTTTTTTAAGTTTCACATATGATTGAACTCATGTGGTCCTTGTCTTTCTCTGACTTAGACCACTTAATATTAGACTCTCTATCTCCATTCAAGCCATTGCAAATTGCAAGATTTCTTTTTTTTTCTTTTTCTTTTTTTTTTTTTTTTGTGACTGATTAATACTCCATTGTATCTCCACTTCTTTATCCATTCATCAATCGATGGACACTTGGGCTGTTTCCATAATTTGGCTGTTGAGGGTGATGCTGTTATAAACATCAGGGTGCATGTATCCCTTCAAATTAGGTTTTTTTTTTTTTTTTTTTTTTTTTTTGTATTCTTTGGAAAGATACCTAGTAGTATGACTGGTGGATCCTGGGGTAGTTCTGTGTTTAACTTTTTGAGGAACCTCTGTGCTGTTGTCCAGGGTGGCACTCCCCCCAACAGTACAAGAAGTCTCCCTTTTCTCCACATCCTCACCAACACCTATTGTTCCTTGTGTTGCTGGTTTCGGCCATTCTGAGAGGTGTGAGATGATAGCTCATTGTCTGGATTTGCATTTCTCTGGTGATGAGTGATGATGAGCATCTTTCCCTGTGTGTGTGGGCCACCTGTACGTCTTCCTGGAGAAACGTCTGTGCATATCTTGTCCTGATATTTTAATTGGGTTGTTTTGGGGTGTTGAATTTTATAAGTTCCTTATATGTTTTAGATACTAACCCTTTATCAGATATGCCGTTTGCAAATATCTTCTCCAATTCTATAGGTTGCCTTTTAGTTTTGTTGATTGTTTCCTTTGCTGTGCAGAAGCTTTTTATTTTATGAAGTCCCAGGGGTTCATTTTTCCTTTTGTTTCCTTTGCCTCAGGAGATGTGTCCAGTAAGAAGTTGGTGTGGCTGATGTCAAAGAAGTTTTTGCTGGTGCTCTCTTATAGGATTTTCCTGGTTTCAGGTCTCACATTGAGGTTTTTAATGCATTTTGGATTGAATGACTGACTGATTGATTGATTTTTTTTTTTTTTTTGCATTCTGTAAGAAAGTGGTTAGTTTCATTCTTCTGCATGTTTGTGTCCAGTTCTCCCAGCACCATTTGTTGAA
Source organism: Vulpes vulpes (assembly GCF_048418805.1). Taxonomy (NCBI): domain Eukaryota; kingdom Metazoa; phylum Chordata; class Mammalia; order Carnivora; family Canidae; genus Vulpes; species Vulpes vulpes. The sequence continues at coordinate 188,842,889 of NC_132791.1, read as the reverse complement.
GAGATAATCTTTTTCCCATTGGGCATTCTTTCCTGCTTTGTCTAAGATTAATTGAGCATATAATTGTGGATTCATTTCTGGGTTTTCTATTCTGTTCTGTTGATCTGTGTGTCTATTTTTGCGCCAGAACCTATACTATTTTGGTTAATACAGCTTTGTTGTATAACTTGAAGTCTGCAGTTATTATGCCTCTGGTTTTGTTTTACTTTTTCAAGATTGCTCTGGCTATTAAGGGTCTTTCATTTTTGCATACAAATTTTAGAATTTCATGTTTTAGTTTTGCGAAAGATGCTGCTAGTGTTTTCTAGGAATTGCATTAAATATATAAATTGCTTTGAGGAGTATAGATGTTTTAACAATGTTCTTTTAATCCACGAGAATACATTGTCTTTCCACTTCTTTGTGTCTTCCTCAATTTCTTTCCTCAGTTGTTTTATAGTTTTCAGAATACAGGTCCTTGACCACATTAGTCTGGTTTATTCTTAGGTATCTTATTGTATTTGGTGAAATTGTAAATGAGATTGATTCCTTAATTTCTTTTTCTATTGCTTCATTGTTGGAGTATAGAAATGCAACTGATTTCTGTACATTGATTTTATACCCTATGACTTTACTGACTTTGTTTATCATTTATAGCATTTTTTTTGGTGGAGTCATTTAGGTTTTCTGTATTTAGTGTCATGTCATCTGAAAATGGTGAAAGTTTTACTTATACCTTGCCAATTTGGATGACATTTTTTTCCCCTTTTGTTGTCTGATTGCTGTGGCTAGGACTTCCAGCACTGTTTTGTATCAAAGCAGTGAGATTTGGGATGCCTGAGTGGCTCATTCAGGTAAGTGTCTGCCTTTGGGGTCCTGGGATGGAGCCCCATGTTGGGCTCCCTGCTCAGCAGCGAGTCTGCTTCTCCCTCTCCCTCTGCTCCTCACCTCCCCACTTGTGCGCTCGCTCTTGTTCCCTGTATCTCTCTGTCTCTCTGTCTCTGTCTCTTTCTCTCTGTCATGTGCAAATAAGTAAATAAAATCTTTTTTTTTTTTTTTTTAAGTAGTAAGAGCAGACATCCCTGGTGTATTCTTAACCATAGAAGAACAGCTCTGTTTTCCCCCATTAAAAATGAAATATCTATGGGTTTTTCATAGATGGCTTTTATTATGTTGAGGTATGTTCCCTTTAAACCCACTTTGTTGAGGGTTTTTGCTTGTTTGTTTGTTTTTAAATAAAGAATGGCTGTTGTATACTTTCTCAAATGTTTTTTCTGTGTCTTTTGAAATGTTCATATGGTTCTTATCCTTTCTCTTACTGATGTGATGTATCACATTGATTGGTTTGCAAATTTGAACCACTCTTGCCACCCAGGAAGAAATCCCATTTGATCCTGGTGAATGATTTTTTTTTAATGTATTGTTGGATTGGGTTTGCTAGTATTGTTGAGGAGTCTTGAATCTGTGTTCATCAGGGATAGTGGCCTGTAGTTCTCTTTTTTTAGGTGTCTTTATCTGGTTTGGGTATCAAGGTACTGCTGGCCTCATACAATGAATTTGGAAATTTCCCTTCTTCTTGTATTTTTTGAAATAGATTGAGAAGAATGAGAGTTATTTCTTATTTAAATATTTGGTAGGATTTGCCTGTGAAGTCCTATAGCCCTGGGCTTTTATTTGCTGGGAGTTTTTTGATTACTGATTCCATTTCTTTGTTGATGATTATTGGTCTGTTCAGGTTTTCCATTTCTCCTTGCTTCAGTTGTGGTACTTTATATGTTTCTAGGAATTTATTCGTTTGTTCTAGGTTGTCCAGTTTGTTGGCATATTATTTTTCATAATATTCCCTTATGATTATATTTCTATGGTGTGGTTGTTATTTCTTCTCTCTCATTTGTGATTTTATTTACTTTTTTTTGAGTCCTTCCATTTTTTTTTTTCTTTATATGTGTGGCTATAGGCTTAGCAATTTTGTTGATTTCTTTTCAACGAACCAGCCCTTGGTTTTGTTGAAGTGTTCTATATATTTTTTTCTTTTTAATTTTTTTTAGTTTCTTTATCATTTATTTCTGCTCTAATCTTTATATCTTTTCTTGTGCTATCTTTAGGCTTCATGTGTGTTCTTTTTCTAGCTCCTTTAGGTGTGAAGTTACATTGTTTATTTGATATTTTTCTTGCTTTTTGAAGTGGGCCTATATTACTTTATATTTCTCTATTAGAATTGTCTTTGCTATATCCCAAAGGTTTGGGACTATCATTTGTTTGTTTCCATGTATTTTTAAAAATATCTTCTTTGATTTCCTGGTTGACTCATTTATTGTTGGGTAGGATATTGTTTAATCTTCATGTATTTGTGTTCTTTTTACATTTTTTCTTATTGTTGCCATAGTTTTATGGCATTGTGGTCAGAAAAGATACATGGTATGACTTCAATCTTCCTATGTTTGTTGAGGCTTGTTTTCTAGACTAACATGCAATCTTGGAGAATATTCCATATGAATTTGAAAAGAATATGTATTCTGTTGTTTTAGGATAGCATGTTCTGACCGTGTCAGTTAAGTCCATCTGATCCAATGTGTCATTCAAAACCATTGTTTTCTTGTTTATTTTCTTCTTTATTGATCTGTCCATAGATGTAAGTGGGGTATTAGTCTCCTAATCTTATTGTTTTATTTTCCATTAGTTCTTTTGTGTTTGTTACTTTTTTTTTTTATATATATATTTGGCTCCTCCCATGTTGGGTGCATAAATATTTTCAGTTATATCTTCTTATTGGATTGTCCCCTTTATTGTTATATAATGTCCTTCTTTGTCTCTTGTTGCAAACTTGGTTTAAAATCTAGTTTGGGGGCACCTGGCCGGCTAAGTTGTGGGAGTGTATGACTCTTGATCTTGGAGTCATGAGTTCAAGCCTCATGTTGGGGATAGAGATTACTTAAATAAATAAAAAATTTTTAAAGTTTAATTTGTCCAATATAAGTATTGCTACTCCAGCTTTCTTTTGACATGCATTTGCATGATAAATATTTTTCCATTCCCTTACTTTCAATCTGAAGGTGACTTTTTAGGTTTAAAATGAGTCCCTTGTAGGCAGCATATAGAAAGGTCCTGTATTTCTATCCTTTCTGACACGCTGCGTCTCTTTATTAGAGCATTTAGTCCATATACATTTAAAATAATGATTGACAGATATATACCTACTGACAGTTTATTACCTATTTTCTGATTGTTTCTGAAGCTTTTTTCTGATAGTCTCTTTCATGTTTTGCTGATTTTCTTTAGAGATATATTTAGATTTCTTTATTGTTTTTCTTTGCATGTTTATTGGTTGTTTTTGATATATGGTTACAATTAGGTTTGTATATAGACTCTTCAGAGTTTATATTATGTTAATGTTCAAGTTTGATGCATTTTTTCTCCTCTCTATATTTTATGAATATATTATATTATATTATATGTCCCTTTTTTGTGTGTGTGAGTTCCTTGACTGATTTTTACAGAAATATTCATTTTTACTGCTTTTGTGTTTCCTGCCTTTATACTGTCACTTTTGGTCTCTCCTTTCCACTCAAACAGCCCTCTTTAATTTTTCTAGCAGGACTGGTTTACTGGTCATGAATATCTTTAGTTTTTGTTTATCTGGGAAGCTTCATTTCTCCTTCTGTTCTGAATAATAGCTTTGCTGGACAGATTATTCTTGGCTCCAGGTTTTCGTCCATCCAGCACTTTGAATATATCATTCTACTCCCTTTTGGATTGCCAAGTTTCTGTTGAAAATCTTCCAGGTAGCCTTATGGATTTTCTCTTGCAAGTTAATAACTACTTTTGGCATGCTGTTTTAAAGATTTTTTTTCTTTATCAATATATTTTGCAAATTTAATTACAGTATGTCTTGGTGTTGACCTGCTTCTGTTGATTTTTATAGGAATTCTCTGTGCCTCCTGGATCTGGATGTCTGTTTCCTTTCAGCCCCCTTTTCTCTCTTTTCTCCTAGGACTTCTATTATACAAATGTTATTATGTTTGTAACAGTCATTAAAGTCCCTAAGTCTGTTCTCATTTTGCATAATTCTTTCTCTCTTTCCTTCAGCTTCATTGCTCTCTATTACTTTGTCTTCTAGGTCATTAATTTGTTCCTGTCCTTCCTCTAGTCTGCTATTCATTGTATCAAGCATGTTGCTAGTCTAGTTTATTGAACTCTTCATCTTTGATTCATTCTTTTTTAACTCTTTTATCTCTGTGGTAAGGGTCTTACTGATGTCTTCTTTTCTCAAGTCCAGTGAGTATACTTAGGATCATTGCTTTAAATTCTTCATCAGGTGTGTTACCGATAAACTTTTTCACTTATATCTCTGACCGTGGCCTTATCTTGTTCTTTCATTTATGATAAATCCCTTTGTCTTTGCATTTTGTCTAAGTTTCTGCCTTCTTCTCTCTGTTAGAAAGAGGAGAGATCATGCAGTGCCTAGAGCCTGGTGTCTCTGGTGTGTGCTGTGTACGCTCTGATATTGTGTTCTGGCTGCATTAGCCTTCAGGCCAGTTGTCTGCAGAGGCTCTCTTTGCCTGCTATGAGCACTATTTAGTCTCTGGCCTGAATGTAGTGAATTTTAACTAGGGGTGTTCTGGTCTATTTGTGATATGAGACCTGTCACCTCTTCCATTGGAACTGAGACCCTGCAGAACTCTTTGGTCAAGAGATTGAATGTAGGCAATGGTTTGTGCTGGTCTTCTGGGGGGGAGAGATCACCCTACTGGGGTTGAGGCAAGCATGACTGAGATGAGAAGTTCCCACCAGAGTGCAGAAAGGTGGGGTTTGATGTAAGAAAGTTTGATTGCCACTGTTGGTCTTGTACTGCTTCCCACAGGTGACCTTTTGTTTATGCTGTTGGGGAGGGAAATGGCACCAGCCAGCTCCTTTGTTATCTGAGAGTTGTCTCTGTGAATGTTTTTTAGGGATACACTCTTAGAAGAGGAAGTAATCTCCCCTCTGTGTACCCCAGGCACTCTTCAGATTGCTATTTCCATGTTGTATGCCTCCAGTTTGTTTGTCTGCCTTCTCTCCAGAATCAGCATTGTGCTCTCTGGTCTCTTTCCCAGCCATGCCTAGTGAGTTTTAAAACTCTAAACTTTAAGCCCTACTTGTTGGAAGAGCTCAAAAAGTTCAGCCCCTCTCATTTTCCATGCCAAAGGCTCTCCAGGAATGTTCTTTTTGTGCATTTGCCTGTGTGCTTCTCTTGCTTTCTCCCCTCCACAGCAATCATGATCCATTTCTCCCTTAAACCACATTTCCACACTTCCTACATTCTTCAGTGTGGCTTCTTCTTTCCCTTTAGTTGTAGAGTTTCTTCTGTTGGTTTTCAGGTTGATTTATGAGGTATTTAGGGTGATTCAATAGCTATCTAGTTGTGTTCGTGGGATGAGGTGGCCCTGCTAGGGTCTTCCTACTCCACTACCATATTCCTGCTCCCTGGGATAATGTTTTTAAAAGGGAAAAGAGAGCAGTAGTGGGATTGTACAGGGAAAACTCCAAATCATGATGTGGATCATTTCCTATGGGAAAGAAGAGGCATGGTGGCGGGATTGGACAGGAAGAGCCTCAAACTGAAATGTAGATTTGGAAATTTCTTTGGGAAACCAAAGGAGAATCCAAAGCAAAGGTTTCTCACTGGATAAATCCAAGGTAGATAGAAATAGCCAAGTCCCAGTTACTCTGTTGAGTATAGTCACTGGTGAGGGCTGCCCAGGAGGAGCATGACCTTAGCAGGAAAACTGAGATGGATCCTGAAGACATTAGTGGGTGAAGGCTGTTAGCTAACTGCACTTGTTGCCATTGGACAGAAAGTTCTTTGTTCAAGGGAGCTCTGAGCAACATACCTTTATAGCTGCCACGGCACACTCCCCCCGCCCTTCAGTTCCATGGTGCTTTACTCCATTGACTTCTAAGAACATTTTAGTTGGAGAACATAGTCTTACTCTATACATTTTTTTTCCTTAAAAATGTCATTTCAAGCAGATTAAATGACTTGGACAGGATCTCACATCATTTGTTGGGATCCTCTAAGTAATTTTAAGGTCATTTTTCTACTGAATCACACTTCCTTCTTTAAACACACAACATATTTGATGCTCATGAGACTATTTCTTTAAGTACTGAGTTTTAACTATGCCTATTGTCCTATTTTCCTCTATTTACTACATCTTTACCCCAAACATCTTGCTAGAAGCTTTATCTATATTAACATTTTTTTCTTTGTTAAGGTTACTGTTA